>NC_051162.1:39589637-39784034 GCF_013339745.2 Dermacentor silvarum
GCCCGAATGAGCATTTTGAGCCCGCCAACGATAATCAGGGTTAACAATAGTGTTTCAATTCAGATATGCCAGCATATAAATGTGTTTCTATGCCACTTCTTAAATCGAGCACAATGTGTGCAGGACGTTGCTTATCAGAATTGAGCTTCTATTATAAGGAATATGCCATAAATGGAACTGCTTATTTATTTGAGAGGTCACATATTGGATGGTTGTCTGTTGCGAACCCACCGGCAAAATTTTCGTAGCCCTAATAAGGGCTGTTCTTTCTTTAATAAGAAGCCTTATGCTTCGTCGAGTGGCTCAATGCCAAACAGCTTGCAGTCGGAGTCGCTTTCTTCAGTGTCATCTTCACCCAGCTGGATGATGATGGGTTGAATGTGCTCACTCCCAGACGTGTCAAGTCTGAACTTTGCCTCCAAGTCCATCACTTGCTGAATGCCCTTCCTCCAGTGTTCCGCCGTTACCTGCTTGATTTTCTCCCTCAAGATGACGTCGACCGTGGACAGCTTGAAGTCTCTGTTGTCCGCAGTGATGCCATTTTTGACCTTGGCCCACACAAGCTCAATGGTATTAAATTCGCAGTGATACGGAAGGAGCCTGAGTACAATGCAACCGGCCCTTACAGCTGTGTTGTCTACGATGTAGCTCAGAAAGCGTTACTTTACAGACGCCACCAGCTCAAGCAGCTGCTTCTTTATCATCCTTTCACCGTAGGTGATGTTCTTGCTTGTGAGCCACTCCTGTATCTTTTCCTTCTTCCAGGCCGTTGTCGGCAATTTCTCTTCTCGCCGGCTATGGTAAGGCGCATTGTCTAAAACAATGACGCTACCAGCTGGCAACTTCTGCCGATCGAACGTCATTGAACCAGCCCTCAAAGCGATTGCCGTCCATTTCCTCGTGGTAGTCGCCTGTCTTTTGGCCTCGGAATACATCCAAGCAGCCGTCGACGAAACCATCCTCGCTTCCGACGTGTGTCACGATCAGACGCTGACCTTTCCCAGAAGGTGGTTTTAGACCCGTCGTCCGGCCATTTGCTCGAGTGAACAGGCGTCCGCGCTTCTGCACCACGGTGTCTGTCCACACGATCGACCGAGGGTGTCCCACCGTCACCCATGTCTCGTCTAGGTAGAAGATCTTTCGACCTTCCGCCCGGTAGCGCTCCACGTCACGAAGGTAGCGATTCCGCCAATCGGTGATGTCATCCCGGTCGATAAGCAGCGAGTGGCGGCTTCTCTTTTCGGGCTTGAAGCCGATCTCGGCACGCACAGTACACCACCTTAGTGATAGGAGTTCCATACGCTCCGAGACCTCGGTAGTTTTCTTCTCTACCGCCGGTATCTCGTTGCGGCGAAAAAAATCGTGCACACATGACCTCAGCGCACACAACGTGAAGCTGTCAAACTTCGTGCTGCGTCTTCTCTTCACCGCATTGCGTGGGCGCTTTCGCGAGGGCGTCGTCAGTTTGCCACCCGAAAAATCCGAAGCTTTAACTTCCTCCCTCACCCTGAACACAGTCCTTTCGCTGACACTGAGCATGTCGGCGACAAACTTGCTCGCATCCTCCACGCTGCGTTCAGGCTGCCTGTTACGCCAAAACGTGTAGCAGTGGAAGATCATGTTGCGTAAATTGCTGTTCAGGATGTGGCCGCTGTTGTTCTTGCCGAGGCTCGTTGGTGGTGTGGTCATCGAGGCGACACAAGGCTCGTTCGGCAACAAAGTATCGCGTTCCGATGTCACCTCGCTGGGCTCCATGGCAGAAAACTGGCACGAAATGCCGCGCGCGATCGTGCACGAACTCACAAGATCGCAGGTTCGCAACCGCGAAAAAAAAAGAAAAAATATTAATTAAAAATAAGCCTAACACACTAAAAAATAAGCTTCTGCAAGCACACAAAAAGTATATATGAATCTTATGCAATTAAGCCAGCGACTGCTTTATAATTACACGCCCGCTGCCGTCGATCTTGCTCCGTAGCAGGCGACGCACAGCGTTGTAGAAGGCACGGAGTTATTTTTCTCTCGCGATCCGGCATGTGCTGTAGCATTTCCATCATGATAGTTTTACCAAACCACTCGTCAAGATACACAAATCTTATTTTTACCGACAAATACGCGTTTTAGAAGCAGTCACGATTTTTTGAGCGGGACTATTTCTTTAGTCGCGGAGGAATTGGCTGCTGCGCTTCGGTCAACTGGGCGGGGCCTCTCCTGTCTTCTAAAGTTGTACCCGACTATAGATAGATAGATAAATAAATAAATAAATACATAAAACGTCACTAAAAGCTTTTCAAGCAATGCAGAAACAGAATGGTTAATACCAGCCATATTTTAGTTTTGCCGCAGAAATCTACATGACACTTGTATGCTATCATTTAGAGTTTTTCGCAGTCTTGTGCAGAAATTCTAATTTTTACTCTACAACCACTGATGCGTTACTTTCAACGGGCCCTAGTTCGTATAATGTCACGAAGATGCTTTCAATTTCTTTGATGCTCGGTGGAATCGAACCCACTTCACACGGGTTCCTCAAGTACAGCAACCCGGCGCTTTGGCAAGCTAGGGAATAAATGCTTTTTCTTTCACGGTAGGCGATAAATGTGCTGGGTGTGTGCCGCTTTTCATTGAACGTCTTTCCCACCACCACTTCAGCGAGTTGCGCCACTAATGCACGGCGGATGTGCCACGCTTCAATGAACCTCTGGCCAACTAGGGTCACTGATTATGTGCCCCTGGGTGTGCGGCACGCGAAGGAACAATGCACCGGCGCATGCACCGGCGGGACGTGCTTCTGGTCTCGGAGGCCACGCGCGACTTCTCAGCCGCGCCACAAGATCGCGCAACGTGTCCAGAAAGAAGCGCGAAAGAGGAGCCCAGTTGCCGCATTTCGCACCACCGGGGCGCCATACTCTTCGGATGCCACTCGCAGGCTACCTGGTGGCGCCGCTATACGGCACCGAATTTTTTGTATGGTGTACGAACGATAAAGTTCTGATAAGACGCAGGGATGGTTTCCCTGCCATTCTGGTGAAGAGTAAGAAAGATTTCCCGAGCACAGTTTGAGGTTCCTGTCACGTTTATATCCATATTTCTTTCTTATTGAACTATGTTCGTTTTGCCAACAGAATTGCAGAGACATATTGGCGAACAATTTATGCCTAGCATAAAATTCTTTCATTTAAATTGTCAATCCGCAAGAAATAAATATGAGTCTTTAGATTTCACAACTTGATTTTCAGTTTGATATAATCATGTTAACCGAAACTTGGTACACGAATGATGGCAATCCATTTTCTCTGCCTGGTTACGATGTTTACTGTGAAAATCGTTCCTATAGTCGAGGTGGTGGTGTTTGCTTGCTTGTAAAAGAAACTTTTCACTTTGAACTCCTAACAGAATTTTGTTGTTCAGAACCTGATTGTGATATGCTGACAGCTGCCCTAAACAATTACGTCATATCAGCCGTGTATCGCCATCCCTCAGGAAATATTTCGAAATTTATGGCTCATTTAGAAAACTTGTTTAACCATGCTGTGAATTATAGATATTTAATTGTATGTGGCGGCGATAATAATATTGACATGTTATCTAACGAAACTTCTAAACATGAGATGACGTGTCTCTTTGATAGTTTTGGACTACTTAACACTATTAATATGCCAACAAGAGTTACTACCCATACATCTACACCAATCATGTCTTTCTCACGAACGCTAATTCTGAGGATGTTAGAGCAGGAACCATTTCATGCTATATTAGCGACCACCTACCTGTATTTATAGTTACTAAGTAACAAATTTAAAAGAAACTACTATCTATATCATCACGTTCTATAACAGCGCCTAAAATTGAGAATTTCCGTCAAGAACTAATTTACATATCGTAGAATGACGTTCTGACCGAAGATAACGAGAACATTACAGTCAATACATTTATTGAAAAGTTCAAACAAATATATTATCATAATTTTCCTCGAATTACCCACTGTCCATCTAAAAAAATTAAGAAACCGTGTATCACGCGAGACCTGTTACACGAAATAAACGAAAAAAAAATGTAATGTGCAATACATTTCTAGCTTGTCGCGACCCACAAGTATTTAGTACCTTTAAAGAATTTGGTAAACCCACCGCGGTTGCTCAGTGGCTATGGTCTTGGGCTGCTGAGCACGAGGTCGCGGGAGCGAATGCCGGCCACGCCGGCCGCATTTCGATGGGGGCGAAATGCGAAAACACCCGTGTACTTAGATTTAGATGCACGTTAAAGAACCCCAGGTGGCCCAAATTTCCGCTCACTATGGCGTGCCTCATAATCAGATCGTGGTTTTGGCACGTAAAATCCCATAATTTATTTTAATTTATTTTAAAATTTCGTAATCGCCTAAATAAAGACATTCAAAACGCTAGACAAAACAACTTTGATAATCTTTTTATGCACTCATATGGTAATTCCGCTTACACTTGAAAAAATAATAATAAAGTGTTAGGAACACCCAGTTCAAAAAGCGCAATTACAGAGCCAACAAACAACGGCAATGTTATTAGTGGCTGATAGTTATCTAATACGTTTATTGATTATCTAGTGAACTTAACTTTTGCTATAAAATCTCATAATGCTACGTCATGCATTAAGGACAACTGCCCAAGTACTATGTTTTTAAGTCCTACCTCCGAAAACGAGGTCTATGAGACAATCATGCAGCTTAAAAACAGTAACTGCTCTGATTATTTGATTTTCAAATTAAACCAATGAAATACGTTGTCGACATTATCGCACAACCACTTTCTGATCTGATTAACCTTCGTCTGTCAACAGGAACTTTTCCCTCAACATTGCAGACTGCTAAAGTGTGCATTTTACACAAAAAGGGAGATAAATATAATTTAGCCAACTACAGGCCCATATCAATTTTGCCTGTATTTTCTAAAATAATGGAAAAAATTCTGCATTCACAGTTAGTGGAATTCATTAACAAACATAACCTATTATGTGACGCACAATACGGTTTTAGAAAAAATCGATCTACTGAACTTGCGCTACTTGACCAGAAAGAGTTTATTCTAACTAGCATAAAAAGTAAACAATTAGTGATTGGCGTTCTCGTGGATTTCAGCAAGGCTTTCGATTCACTGAATAGAAATTTGCTTTTGCAAAAATTAGATTTACACGGTGTACGCGGCGTCGCCTTAGATATTTTTGGCTCGTATTTAAGCGAAAGGAAACAATATGTATGCAAAAATAATTTTGTTTCGACGATTAAATCAATTTCTCTCCGTGTTCCTCAGGGCAGTATATTAGGGCCTTTTCTTTTCAATTTATACATAAATGATATTGTAAACATAGATTGTTCAGCAAAATATATCGTTTATAATGATGACACGCGTGTATTTTTTGCACACGAAGATATTAACCAGTTAACCCAAAGAGGCAATCATATATTACAGAAGTTATGTGATTGGACTTGCTCCAATGTTCTAGTAATTAATGCAGAAAAAACTAAATTGGTTATTTTTCTAGCAAAAGGCAAGCAGGTGAATGTAACTTCTTCTCTGTATCTTAATAACGATGTTATCCAAATTGTCGATCATGTTAAAACTTTAGGTGTCATATATTCGAATAACATGTTACGGGACACACATGTACAGCAGGTAGTAACAAAAACTTCGCGTATACTTGGTTTAACTTATCGCAACCATTATCTACTTCCGTTGAAAACAATACTTATTATTTACCATTCGTTCTTTCTATCCTATGCTCACTACTGTTTTCTCGTATGGGGTGACACAACGCAAACAAACATTGCAAGACTTCAAAATAGATTTTTTTTAAATTGTTGCTAAAAAAGAGTCTAATCATTCTGTAAGTTATATACAAGAAAAAGATAAGCCAATAGGTATGCAGAGTCTTTACAATTACAACATTTGTAAGGCGATAAAGAAAGAACTCAGACAAAGAACAATAATTTCTGATCTAGCCAACCTAAACCCCACTGCGAGTCAATATGATACACGCCAGCATGATCGTTGGTTAGTGCCTCGTTCACGTACTAACTATGGTGACCAGATGCTACGCAATGTTATTCCAAAGATGGTAAATTATCTTAGTGGTATTAATATGAACATAGAAAATATGACTTCAATGGACGCTATTGCATTGTTTTTTATAATTTTAATGCTAATTTATAACAGCTATTCGTTATATGTGTGATGTATCCAATTTTATCACTGTAATCCAGTTATGTCTTTAAGACATGCGTATATATTTCCCCTTTCTCAACTGGTTTTGGCACGTAAAACCCCATAATTTATTTGTTCCATTTTGCGATGCTTTATCAATAACTATTGTATCCTGTTAAACTTTATTTTTTGTAATAATTCTGAATTATTGTTATTGTAAAAGTTTGCATATTCTCCTGTTTGGTATATTATGTTTTGTTTAGTATTAGATGTCACTGCTTTGCAGCCCTTTTGTAGGTAGTTGGAGCTAGTCAAGCTGCTATTATGCAGCTTTTACTCCCGCCATCCTTCATGTATGCTACATGAAAATAAAGATTCAATTCAATTCAAGAGATTGATACGAAAGGATTCATTACAGGTGTAGGTAACGGTACAAGTTAGATGAAGTTTTGAGAAATAAAAATAGGAGAGGTCTATACAGAAATGCTAGAATGAAATGCATCTATAGCATACCGGAGTAACTCAAGCAGGCTAGGTGACCATTTGTCACCGCCCCGTTAAATAGGGGATGTCATTAAATCATCATCATCATCATCATTATAGAATCGCAAAAGAGAATTACCGCTGCAATATACGCCTCATACATAACACGTTGCGGCAGCAAACTCTGCAGCAGCTTCGAGCCTGTCTTCCGAAGAGGCCACCTGTTACCAGAAGCCTCGTGCACACAGACGGGAACACCAACCTACCGGAAAACGTGAGCACGGTTCTCAACCAACAACCAAAATTCCCTGTTGAACGAAAGAAATCGGCGCCAGAGCTTCTTGTCATAGTAAGGAAGATTGATAGTAGTGCCCCTGACACTGACGCTGACGGCGGCCCCTCGGAAGGAGTGGACCTACTTGAAAGAACTCGTTTACCCATTAGTACGTGCTATCTGAACAGTACAATTACCTACCGTTATTCTTGGGAAAGAAAGCCATTCTACCATTGTCATCTGCGCATTACAAATTAGTTATGCGGGGCATCGTTAACTTTTGTTTTAAGAACGCTCTTCTAAAATCTTGCCATCACTTGGTGCACAGAAGCTTCGAAAACCAAGTTTCGCGCCTAAGTGCAGCTGGCTACCCCTTGCAACTGCTGACAGCAGTGGCAGGCACCATGTTAAAGAAAAGCCATGAGTATCCGCATTCCGCTGCCCAACCAAGCAGATGCAGAAAAGTGGTTGTCATGCCGTATCTGCACCAAGTTAGTCATAATCTGAAGACGATTGGCAATCGTGTTAGCATTGACGTCGTCTTTGCAGACCCTTTGAAATTGCGAGGTTTGTGTGCGAAAGTAAACGCAACTACAATGAAGCGTCAGATTGCAATAAAGAACACCGGGAAAAGTTGGGCTCGTGCATGGAAGGAGTGGTTTACCGTATTCCTTTAGACTGTCACAATATTGGACCGACCGGAAGATGCCTCAATGATCGCTTACGGGAACATTCGAACGATGTCAACAATCTGGTAAAGATTGGTCTTCTAGACACACATTGCTTCCGTTGTGGAAGCAATTTACACCTAATTTCCCCGATGCTTTCTTTGGCTTCGTTGTCTGTTGGCTTTATGTGGTTGTGACTAGTAAAATCTAGCCCCTCGGTTCCCATTCTTCTTTCGCATTTCATTACGAGGGTCTCGAATCTGGCAGCCTTGATGTCCTTAGGTAGCATGCGAGGGTTTATTAGCGCCGTGCCTGCTCTCCCAATATCACGTGTGTCGTGACGCCATCGGGCTAAAAAGGATGTTCCACATCCGCCCACCATGGTTCTGAGTGGCGCTGGCTAACACCCCTAGGGCTAGATCTAGTAAACATAAATACCCAAGTTAGTGGACGAATTGATGGCCGTCGCCGTAGCACAATTGGTAGTGCAACGCACGCGTAATGCGGAGGTTACGGGTTCGGCTCTCGCCGGCGGCAAGTTATCTTTTCGTCCACTTTCATTTCCCTTTTGTTCATTATTTTCTACATTCCAATTTAAACTACACCTAATTTCCCCGATGCTTTCCTTGGCTTCGTTTTCTGTTGGCTTTATGTGGTTATGACTAATAAAATCGAGCCCCTCGGTTCCCATTCTTCTTTCCTTGAAGAAGACAAGCCCACTTGTCGAAACGTTGGCTCCTGCTCTCATCTTGTTCTCGTGTTACTCCCGTCTATTCAGCACATATAGAACCAGGCTATTCGCATAATTACCAATAATTTTTTTTACCCCAATGCACTCCCGCTACTTCAGGCTAACCTGGTTCTACCTGTATCTAGCTTGTTTAAATATAATTTAAGTATTTTTCGTATACTTAACAGACAGCTTGCTTGCGAATTTGTGGACTGCAGATTACTCACTAATAGCAACTGCACTAGGTTTGCGCATAATTTCAGCTTTCTACTACCTAAATGTAACACCAACTATGGAAAAAGGACATCCTCAATGTCAGCGTTAAAAATGTGGAATGACCTAACCACATTCACCTAAACGAAAATCATCTTTGAAAGCATTCAAACAGGATTAAAATCTTTTACAGTTTCATGCGTGATAATATGTTGTTCTGTATAATTACGCATTTGATATATGTACTTTGTTTATTTTCACTTAACGATGTATTGCAATCGCGCGTTCACTCATTTTCGTTGTACTTTATTATTTTGCGCCTTTAACGCACGCCTTGTGTACAATTTCTTTTTTAACCGAGGGTCCCATTGCAGGCGCGGATCCAGGGGGGATGTCCGGATGTCCTGACCCCCCCCCCCCCCCCCTCAGATTTCTGCATCGCCCCCTCACTGACAGGGGGACGGCCCTGTCGCAAGAAATATATGACCACCAGCATTCTTCAAAAGTATTTTTCGCGAGTACCAGTGGTATCAGCTATGTAGAAGTAAAGATAGCTCGCTCAAAAGCTTAGTTGTATTCCGTAGGAATGTGGTGTCGGGAAGTTGCCGTAGTTATTTTTTCTCATGAACACCTTGGACCTCCTGGCGCCTGCCGTGCCTTACTCGTCCCGTCGGTGGCGTCGAATGAACAAGGGGACGTCCCTTTTGCCAAGCACGCCAAGGTCCGCTCGAGCGCCTTCGCGCCTGATTAACTTAGTTTCCCCTTGGGGTGTCAACGGTCATTCCTCATTGGCTGTCATCGGTTCCGCGATCAACCCGCCTAATGAAAGATATCTCTCGCTGAAGTGTTCATATATAAATAATAACTAACAGCTAAACTAAAAACTACGCATATGTAACTTTTCTTTAACTGTAGCACTCATTGTGATCACAGTTACACGTTGACAATATCCAGTACGAGCACAGTGCAGTTCGTAAGCTACACGTTTTTCATTGTAACTTCGCAGTTTTATTGTCCTACATTAAGCATAGGAGGCTCAAGCCCGCTGGATCCGTTTATCTGAGTGGGCGTTCTCGCGGAGCGGGGCGAAGCCTAGAGCCGCGGCTGCGAAGTGGGGGAGCGTGACGTCAGCGGCCAACGCCAGTGCGCGGGCCTAGGATGGCGTCGCGTGGTTAGAGAAACGGGAGCAGATGCGCGCCTTGTGTAAAAGGATGACGTCGCGTGGGAAACAAAACATGAAGACGCTGGCTCGCGCTCTCGGCTACTACGCCACATCGTTATTCTTGTAGGTGGCGTCGTGAGCCTTCATACGCGGTGATTCGCATATCGTAAACAACCAGCGTAGTGGTTGCTGCGTTGGAGCGGAGCGTTATGCCCGTATTCAAGAACGTTCCTCTAGTCAACACACCACCACGACTCAAGAGAGAAGATGGCACCGCCATCCCTCCACAGAAGTGGTCACTGAGCTTCATGATCATTCACGGGAATTCTTGAGACTGGTCGCGTCTTTATCAGTCGAGAAGCGGCGCTTTGCTCAACAAGGTAGAGTGGAGTAAGAGCTTCGAGTCGAGGGCTGTTTGAGAATACGGGAGTTAGTCCTCCAAATCAAACGAAGGTGTCTCAGCCGAACACAAAGAATCTCCTTAAGGAAATCAAGGTGTCCCAACAGAACTCCAAAGACGGACCCGTGCTTACGCATTTATAACGAACCTGCAAAAGATCATCCCAAATTTAATTTTAAGAAACAATACAGGCTAGATATAGCGGGTGTTCAAAATTAGGCTTTATGGCTTTCTTAAAATTATGCACTGGGAGGCACATGCAGACCACCTGCGCAAATCAGGTATGTGGCCAGGCGGACACAAAGTGAGATGATAATTATCGCTGTCAGCAGCCCAATTAACCAAAATTTAAAAATTAACTTTTTATTGACTGCAGTAAGTGTGTATGTTTGTATTCAAAAGTTAGAGGCAGTCGTGTTTCTACACAGTTTCACTTGGAAGAATTCTTCTAGCGTGTCTGTGATCCGAGATATCCAACTCCAAATTTTAATTGTCGTTCGCATATTACGCATGCAAGAGAGTGAGGATCGGCTCAATAAGCTCCTCCCTGATGTGACGCGGCTGTTGCGTGCGGCGTTTAGTCTGACAACGGGGCGGAGGCATTGGCAAAGATAATAACTGTCCACCTTCCCCTCACGGCTGGCGAAATGAAAAAAAAAAAAAATCTAAGAACCCGTAACCGCTGTCGTAACACGCGACCGCGCAGCCGGTAAAGATGGCGGCAGCTGCCATGCCGAGATAATGGCGCGAGCGGAGAAGCCGGAGGGCAGTACGCGTGCGTAATGGTGCCTAGACGACCGGGCATGGTCCTTGTCTGGCCTACGCAAATAAATACACTGCGGATTTCCAAGTATTGTAAGTTTTATTGAAATCAAGAGCAACAACTGCACCATCAAAAGCAGAAACTTTTTCAGCTATGCTAACGAATATTTCATACTGCCGCTTTAAGTTTGGTGTTGTCATGCACAAATCTCATGACAACATTCCACCCATAAAGATGTCAATGCCCTAAAAATGTCCAAAATGCCTCCCTTCCACAGCAACGCAAGGCATAAAGCGCTCTCGCGTCGACTCGATAACTCTGCGCAGTACGACAATTGAAATTTGGAGTCGGATATCTCGGAGCACGCGGACACGCTAGAATAATTCTTCCGACTGATACTGTTTAGAAACACGACTGTCTCTAAGTTTTCAATACAAACACTTACTGCAGTCAACCAAAAATAATTGTTCAATTTTAGTTAGTTGGGCTTCTCACAGCGATAATTATCATCTCACTTTGTGCCCCCTTAGACACATAACTTATTTGCACAGGTGGTCTTCGCGTGCCTCCCAGTGCCTAATTTTAAGAAAACCATAAAGCTTAGTTTTGAACACCTTGTATTATCAGGCGCAGCCGCCAAGCACATGATTGTATTGGGTAACATCCTTTTCCTATAAGCTCGGAGAAACCGATACCTGGCTTCGCCACAGGTCTTCTTCCTCTTTCTGGGGTTTTACGTGCCAAAACCAATTCTGATTATGAGGCACGCCGTAGTGGAAGGCTCCGGATTAATTTTGACCACCTGGGGTTCTTTAACCTGCACTACAACGCAAGAACACGGGCGTTTTTGCATTTCGCCTCCATCGAAATGCGGCCGCCGCGGCCGGGATTTGATCCCGCGATCTCGTGCTCAACGCCTGAGCTGACTGAGCCACCACGGAGGGCTACTGGTGTTGCTCTAGCCGTATAAAACGCGGGTTTATCGTGAGCAAAAACGGTAAATTTCCGTAAATAAGAAAGGCTACTATCATCATCATCATCATCATCATCATCATCATCATTGACAGAAGCTGACCCCCCCTCAGAAAAAACCGGGATCCGCCCCTGCATTGTAGTCGGTGAATTTGGGACCCTCGCCTGCATATTCTCTGTACATAATCATTGTTCTTGAATGAATAACAGACAAAGTGAAACTGACACAATAGCAAGCACCAAATGTGTTGCACATGTCGCTGACAAGACCCGAAACGTCGAGGTTCAGGTTGACGCAAATCCAATTCAGCACGCAAGCCACCGTGCCTAGAATCTTGTGGGACAAAACTAGTGGTGTTCATTTACTTTTGATGCGAAGCGCTGTATTCATATTCTTGGGGTGTTTAGTGTTATCCATTTGTTTGGTAGGTGCACTCACGTGCAAACGATGAGGTTTTGTACTTGTCTGCCCAAAACATGGGCGCGACGTTCTATACAACTAACTTCAAAGGCTGTAGAAGCAATCATAAGTCGGCAAAATATATGGAGCTCACTGCGTCTCACCCTTGTAATATCCATTTAATTTCTTATTGCTCACTCACGCTCACACTCAGCAAGTTTTACTCAGCGGTCCTGACTTGGACTCCGACTCATGAGACTTCTACACTGCCGCTCCCCCCCCCCCCCTCCCTTCCAGTTAGTTTACATTCAGACTAATCAAACATCTACGCAGCCGGGCTCAGCCAGAAATTGACAAAAATTAGGTTCGACCTTCAATTCTATGTGAGAAAATAAACCTATTATCGCGAAATTCGCTAAAATGTAGTTCCGAAATATTGTTATATCAGTGTAAACTGATTTATTGTTTCTCTTTAGAGTGCCTTTAACATGGTGGATGCAATAAAGTTGTAGAAAAGCCTTTTTCTTTCGGGAGCTTTCTGTGCTGCTTCAGTGAAAATATTTCACATTGAACCCAGCCGCTGGTACCTCCGATCTATAGAAATGTTTTATTAAGTATCGCTGGTGGTATAGCGCTGGCGAATAAACTTGAGGCCGTATTCTGAAACGTTCCACTTCGGCGATATTTCTTTTTCGCTTTCAGGCGCGTAGCTGATTGGCTGGTTGAGCAAAGTTGAATGACGTCGCGCTCAACCAGCCAATCAGCTCATCCAATTTTGCTAAAACAGCCAATCATCGCGCGCCTGAAAGAGAAAAAGCAAATATCGCCGAAGTGGAACGTCTCAGAATACGGCCCAAGGAAGCACAATCAAGTTTTGCTATAGTTAATGGGCTTGCTGCGCACGACGAGCTGATGGCAGTTTTCATTTCCTTGTTTTTTGCCGCTATAAGTATAAGTATATTACATGGTGCTACAGGTAACCAAACGGAGTAACTTTTCAACACATTTCTTGCCCTCGTACCAATGTGACAACCTCGTCGAAAGCCAACCTCCCATTTTTTGTTATCGCCCTTTATCTCCGCTTCACAACGACCCATACAGGTACATACGAAAAGAAAGAATGTAATTAAGATTCCAACGGAAAGTACGCTTTCGAGACGTTAGAAGGCCAAAGGAAAATGTCCGCCTAGAGCATGAAACCCGTAATTTACCTTGTGCCACCTTTTCTACCGTTCTCAGGAGAGACGACTCTAAATGTCATATCTCTTTCTTTCTTTAGTTCATTCTTTCTTTCATTTACTCTGTCTTCCTTGTTTTCTTTTTGCCACGGCTTCGCTGTCAGAAAAGCTTTCGATGTTTAACACCGTCTACCTTTTTTTTTCTCTCTTTAAGGCCATCCCACTGCGGCGTGACCAAATTACCTCCTCTTGTTCAGTCGCATGGCAGAAACAAAACTAAAAACAGAGGAACGACGACGCACGACGTTATTTCTTCGGTTTTCTCTTTGTTCTCACGAGTTCCGTTTGTCGCTCATCGAGAAAAACGCAGCGCACACGCCCCGTTTCCGATGGAACGCAGATAAGCTGACATTTTCTCCTAGTAGTGTTCTCCAACGATTTTTTTTCTTCTTTCTCTCCTTCCTCCAGCCGCAGGAGTAAAAAAAAAACTACGTAAAAATGTACCACGCAACACCGAGCCAGTTAGGCGACAACGAGGCCATTGCATTTTTGTTCTCTCAGCTTATTTCCACAAGCCGCGTTCAGCAATTTACGCGCACCTTTCGCCAAAAACAGCTCTCCATTTTTCGCTGTATTTTCTTTTTCACCGCGGGCTTCGAATCAACGTTTCCTTACCGTCAATGGGAATTTCCCCAGAAGCAGACGTTGTACGACGGGGGGAAAATGACGCCTCATCCTTGATATCCTTGTATCCCACTATGACTTTTTCTTTCATTTGTGCTTTGTTGATTTTTTAGGCACCACTCATTTCGTTATTTTTTCTAGTCTCTCCGTGCTCGCAGTTCCTGGCACTGTTTTTCGTTCCACGGGACTTTGAACATGTAAACGATCTCTCTGACAGACGGCTGACAAAAAAATGAGATGAAGACGATATGCGAAATTGGAAAACAGGACTACGCAACGAAGGAAGCTACGAAAGCAACGTAGCGGCGAGAAAAGTCATTCCCTTTTGACTGAGCAGCCAGTGAGCGGGAAGATGAAACTGGCACCAATTTTTAGCTGCGCTTCCTCTCACTCTAAGCAAGCTTTACAGCGTGCTTCTAGTAAAGATATAAACAGGTGTGCGGCCTCACAAGCCGAGTCCTAGCTTCAGTCATCAAACAAAGTGTTCTCTCGAAGCTAGACGGAAAGAGCGATGCCTGTATGCTTATATGTCGCGAACGGAGTGGGCAGCAGTAAAAGAGCTGCTGCCGACGTCGTTCGCGTTCCCCCGTTTCCTCGTGTTCGCGCCGAACGCGCACGGTGTCCGTGACTGCAGCAGTCGCCTCTGGCGTCGGCTCGGCAGGTTTCGACTAGCCACGCCTCGGCAAATGTGGAGGCGCCGCTTGGCCATGATGTCACCGGGGAGATAAAGCTCGGAGCCGTCGCGACGGCGGCAGAACTCTTGTTGACTCTGTGGCGAGTACAGGTACCCTTGAGACGGGACGACCAAAGAAGATCTGGACACTCGAAGAAGCCGCTCATCTTGAAGTGCGTCGCGTGGCGAAGCGAGAATCTGCGCGTCGGTTCGGAAGCGAGCCGATTCGGAATATCATGCCTACCAGCACTTAGCATTTCCTAGCAAAACTAGCCTAGTAAAACCTGGAAGAAAAGGTAGGTCGATCACCAGCACCGCTATTTACTCCAGCCTTGCACCAATTGTGCCAGCTGCCCAGTTCTTTTAAAGTGCAAGCACACGTTCTAGTTAAGGAGTGATTGATCAGTGTAATCAAGCGTCGCGATAGCTGTCCGGTGAACGGCAAAGCACAGTGAGCGCGAGCACCAACAATACTCTTCGTCCTCGTCTTTAGTTTGCGTCCGTTTTTGTTGCTACAATAAGCCCGCGGTGAAAAGGGAGCCAACTTGCTGACCTAAGGACACTGCGATACTGGCGGGTCGTAGTGCGGTTTCAGCCATTCAACGTGAAGGGTGTCGCCGCCGCGGCACCGTTGGTCCGTAGATGGCTGAAGGGGCTCAATGACGTAAATTACAGGGGACGTCTGACGTAGAACCCGGTAAGGACCATCGTACTTAGGCAGCAGCTATGTGGAAACACCGGGAGCGGAGAGAGGAACGCGGAGCCACACCAAGTGTACCAGCTGATATGACGGCGAAGAGGAGCTACAGTCCTGACAGTCTTTCTGGCGGGCCTGGTCTTTCGAGCTAAGGGAGCGCGCTAGCTGACGGCATTCCTCGGCATAGGTGGATACTTCAGATATAGAGTCGTGGATTCGGAGGCATCGGGGCGATATGGGAGGATAGTGCCCATGAATAAGGAAGGCTCGCGGCCGTAAAGAAGGAAGAACGGGGAGAATCCTGTGGTTAACTGAGTGGTGCTGTTGTAAGCATATGTAACGAAGGGCTGTATCTGGTCCCAATTGGTATGGTCAGCGGAAACATACATGGCAAGCCTATCGCCTAGTATCCGATTAAAGCGCTCAGTCATTCCGTTGGTCTGGGTATGATAAGAGCTGGTAGTGTGATGAACTATGTTGCATTCACGTAGAAGGGCTTCAACGGCTTCGGAGAGGAAGGAACGTCCATGATCGCTCAGTAGCTCACGAGGCACGCCGTGCCGAAGAACGATGTTATGGAGGATGAACAAGGCCACTTCCCGCGATGTGGCAGACGGACGTGCTGAAGTTTTGGCGTAGCGCATAAGGTGGTCCATAGCGACTATTACCCAGCGGTTGCCATTTGGAGTATTCGGAATGTGTTCGTACAAATTAATTTAGATGCGGTCGAAAGGCCGGGTGAGACAGGGCAGGGGTTGAAGTGGGGCAGTCGTCGCGTAAGATATGCTCTTGCGGCGTTGGCCCTCGGAGCACGAGCGGATGTGCAGCCGAACGAAGCCGTACATTCCACGCCAGTCGTACCGCCGCCGCAGGCGTGCGTAAGCCTTTGATACGCCGGCACGGGTGCATGGCGGGTCCACATGAAAGGAGGCACAGATGTCGGAACGTAGACGGCGAGGGAGGACGAGCAACCATTTACGGCCCTCAGATAGGTAATTGCGGTGATATAGAAGCCAATAGCGGATGGTCAAGTGACGAGCAGTCCATCGAAGCGTGCGGTTGGCGGTACGCGGCGACGGCTCAGACAGGAACTCTCGGAGCGAGGCTATTCGAGGTTCCTGGCGCTACTCGGATGTCATGTCGGCGTATGTAAGGGACGAAGAATCGTAGCTGGGGACAGACGCAGCTCCAGGCTCATGGGGAAGTGGAGAGCGGAAAGGGCATCAGCATCCTCAAGTAAACGGCCAGACCTGTAAACGACGCTAATGTCATAGTCTTGGAGATGTAGTGCCCAACGGATGAACGTCGAATTGTCAGGCGGTAGACATAAGGTAGAAATTTTTTGATCACACAAACGATGACTAGAGATTCTTTCTCAATAACAGAATAGTTTGTTTCCACTCTGGTGAGAGTGCGGCTGGCGTAAGAGACGACGTACTCGTCAAATCCAGACTTGCGTTGAGCAAGAATAGCGCCGAGGCCGACACCACTTGCTTCCGTGTGGACTTCTGTAGGAGCGTCCGGATCAATATGGCGCAAATTAAGAGAGGAAGTTAGGAGACAGCGTAACGGTGGCAAATGCGTCGTCACAAACGGGAGACCAAGCCGATACGTCTTGGTTGCATGTCGACAAGAAGCTGTGTCAAAGGGCGATGACGGACGCAAAGTAGGAGGACAGCCAGTCCTCCACGTCGCGCTCTTCGGTGCCGCTGAATGGAAGAGGGTTGCGCTGCCTTGGAACGCCGGAAAAGATGACAGCCGTGGGTGGCATATAGCTGCTCGCGGCGCCATATGTCGCCAGGCATAGCCGAGGCTTGACGTATAGTCTGGGTACGTAGTTCCAGGATGACGAGTGAAACCAGCAACCTGCACCAAATGGAAGCACACGTTCAAGGACTTATTTATCAGAATAATCAAGTGACGCGAAAGCGGTCCGGTCAACGGCAAAGCAGAGCGACTCCGAGCACCAGCAACACTCTTCGTCCACGTCTTTTGCTTGCGTCCGTGTATGTCTCTACAAAAGTTACATACTTCTTGTGTCACCTTCGCACACCCATAGAACATCCATTCTTAGGGATTGGGCAGGAGTGCGCACATACACACATCCCGTACGCAGTGATAAAGTTGTCGGTTTGGGCACATGCTCAGTGACACGCACCAAGTGACCCAAATTGTCAACTAGGCCAGACTACCGCCAGCATCCAACTGTTTTTTCCGGTACTTACCCAGTGGCCTGTTGTCTGCTCGGCAACCCCGCAGCCAGCAGCAAGGCAGCGGTGACAGAGCAGATAGAAAGCGGCACAACAGACAGACAGGATACACCTGGCGACCCTAGCTAAAACGGAAATTTAGACTAGCTTGTATGGTATAAATGTAGGTAAATGATAGCGCAGTGCAGACAAGTAATGACTGCATGGTCTTGACACCAGTGTGTCTAGTTTCGGCTGCCCCCCCCCCCCCCCCGTGTCTGCAATGAGTGGTAATTATCCTATATTTAGGTTCAAGCTAGCCTCCGTCTTGGGTAACAAGAGTCACGAGGCACGTATCACTGCTTCTGTTGCGAGGCTGTTCAACCATCCTATGTTGCCGAAGCGGCCGCGCACAAAGATGAGACGTAGACGCACAAGAGGTGACAATCGCCTGGGCCACCCAACACACAGGATGAGAAATGGTTGCCAGCATTACTATGTGACAACGTCATGTCAGATAGAGCATCCTTTCAACTTGCATGCTCATTTCTTTAGACGGAGCGTCAAACCCTGAAGCACAGCCAAGGAATGTGGATGGTGAAATGGTGTGGTGTCGAAATTACTATCCTGTATGTATTCCCTGAGCACATACATTGTTTAATGAAATAGAAGATTGTCGTCCATCCGAGGGAAGCATATGAAGCTACAAGGAAACCCGATATAGGTTTCTTGGACCCTTGTAAAAAAAATTTACAGTTGAAGAATTACTGCTGGTGCTGAAGTCGAAACCGGGACAACTGCTTTTCCGGGGATGTCTTTATTGTCTTAGGTAACCAAGAAACTAGTCTATCTGAAAGCGAAGTAGAATTATTTGTCACTTTGCCTACTTTCTTGTGGATGTAAATTTATTCATTTCACGAAACTTCCTTCGCCATGCGGATTTCCCAGAACTGACTTGCCGCACACCGATTATAATTTGATTATTCGATGATGCTCTTAGTTTCACAATATTCTGAACCGTGTGACTGTAATAACAGAGGAAACGAAGTGCAGCCAACAAAAGCGCCATTTATTTTCTAAAAGTTAGCTGTTTAGGTGTGATCATTCAGAGAGTAAAAGGCAGGGAACCGATGCAGGAACAACTAAAAACCATTAGACGCATACGCACTTGATAAAAGGGGATATTCATAACCACAATTTGTTGATGTATACCCAATATATTTGTTGTCTTCTGCATGCGGCTGACTTCTTGTAGGCTACACACGAAGCTGTTTGATAGAGTGGGTAAGGAGACTGGTAACGTAGCACGGGTACTTAGTTAGCCGGAAGGCTTGACCACCCTGTAACTTAAACAACCCGAGTTACCTGACACTTATAGGCCATAACTATACTGCCATAATTATAGATAACTACACCGAGGAGCAGAAAGCAGGGACATCTGTCGTGTGTCCATGATAACAACGTTTGCTCTCCTCTCACAATCGCATAGCTATCGAGATTGGTGCATATGTTACGAATTAAATCTATTCTAGGGAAGCAATCGCGAAACGACTGAGCTGAAGGGAAATTTTGTAAACGGTTCATCGACATCCGTTCGGCCTTTCCAGATCTAGGTCGTCCACACAGCAAACACTAGCCAGACACGATCGCGTTGCGATGTGTTGCGACGGGTCTGTCGGTAAACCCTGAGTAAATAGAGAAACCTCGTTCGGCATACACCAAACGACTGAAAGCCATTCGCTGGCCACAGACGGAGTACTGCACACGAAGTCCCCAATGTCAGGCAAGAAACACGCGGGAGAGAGCTTGGTTAAGCTATCGCTGGGAGCCGAGTGCACTTCGGGACCAGAAGCGTGTTTGCCGAGCACTTGGTCGGATTAGCTTCGACGTCTCCGCCGAATGCTCCGTTCCCAAGAACACTCCCTTTGCAGTGAAAGTGTTCACGTGCTGTTCTCGTAGCATTTCTTATAGAATCGCCGTATAGTATGCCGTTATGGCAGTTATTGCGCGATGTGAGTAAATACAAAATTTACGGAGGGCGATAACTTATTCGGTTCATTACTCAAATAAATTTTCTTGCAGAAGCTACAGTCTATAGTTATATTTCTCTCAGACTTGCGGCAATTCAAAGCAACGTCATGGATGCAATGGGCATGATGTACATGTAAACATATTCTACATACACACGCACGCACGCACGCACACACACACACACACACACACACACACACACACACACACACACATATATATACACACTATATACACATATATATATATATATATATATATATATATATAGTTGTGTGTTAATTACTGGGTTGTGAACCGCTGTCCTCAGCGCCCTACACAGGTGCCCTACCGTCCATGACAAAGACGCCTCATTTCTTTCATTATTACCTTTTTTGACATGTATTTTACGCTATCAAAATCAGTGCAGACAAGACAAATGAACTGTAGAAAATAAGAGCGCTAGCCTATAGTTCAGGTGCTTAGAGTTCTTGTACATCTTCGCTGACACGGCTAGAGGAACGCCTCTGCTCGTATACCGTCGCGTAGTCGGGCCATCATCAGTTAACACAAAGAATGATCTTGCAGATAGGTAACTTGCAATCCACAAAAAGACTCGACCACCTAGGCCAACCGTCGCAAGAGCATCGAGAATGGCCTCATGTAATACGTTATCGTATGCGCCTTTCACATCTAAGAATAAAACTGCAGATAAACGCTTACGGGACCTTTCGTGCTGCGAAACGAGATTAACTACATTGTCGGTGGAAGAGCGGTCACGTCGGAAACCAGCCATGGAATTCGGATAAATCTTGTAGTGTTCAAGGTACCATTCTAGGCGGCCAAGGAGCATCCGTTCCATTATCTTTCCTACACATTGGGCGGTAAGAGGTGAGCTCGAGTTGGGATTTGCCCTGCTTCAAGAGTGGCAGCAGGCGGCTTACTTTCCATTCGTCAGGAACGTTTCCCTCCTGCCATGAGGAGTTGTAAACGCTCAACAATTTTCTCCGTGCAGATTCTCCAAGATAGCACAAGGCTCGGTATGATGTACCATCTGGACCCGGAGATGAAGAGCGCCTGCAGAGAGCTAGTGCCGCCTCGAGCTCCTCCATTGTAAAAGGGAGGTCCATGCGGCAATCACGGGAATGGGGTGCGTCACCTCGGGCTGGAGGATCTGGACGAGTCGCTTAGGTCGGCGATCCTCGCACAAAAGTCTTCTGCGACATCGATGTCTTGCTGCCCTTGGAAGAGCGCGAGCGCCTTGAAAGGAAAACGCTGTTCCGGAAGCAACGCAGACCTTGCACCGTTTTCCAAATGTGAGACAGTGGCTTGCGGGGCTCTAGTGCCTGGCAAAACGTTGCCCAACGTTCCGATGCTAATCTATCCATTCGATGTTGGATGTTCTTTTGCACCCTCCTGGCCGCCCTAAGGTCATGGATTGATTTCATACGCCGATATCAACGTTCCGCCCGGCGACGAAGTACTCGCAGTCGCTCTAATTTTATGTCGAAGTCGTTTCGCGTGCAAGAGATCGTCATCATGCGGGTGGCGTTTTGCATCGTACTCAAGGCGGTGCTCTCAGCCCGACGCTATTCAACCTCGCTCTTCTTGGACTTGCTGAATACTCACCAACTACCATCAAGATTTCAATATATGCAGACGACATCTGTGTCTGGACTTCGGCCGTCACACGTGCTCAGATACGTGCGCGGCTTCAAAGAGCAGCAACTTTGACAGCGAGCTACTTGTGTAAACAAGGTCTAAGCATATCACCAGAAAAATGCGCGCTAGTGGCATTTACTCGCAAACCAATGACGCCTTATGTCATCTCAATCAATGGGCGGACCATTTCTTAGGTCAGAACCCACAGGTTTCTTGGCGTAATCATTGACCGAGACCTCTGTTGGAGCCCACACGTGGCCTACATGAAACGGTGCCTGACAGCAACTTCCCAGTTGTTTAAATACTTGACAGGAAAGACATGGGGGATGTCAGTAGACGCAATGCTGAAACTCTACAGAGCTCTCTTTCTCGGTTTTTTAAGATATAGTCTACCTGTACTGAACAACACTTGCAAGACAAATATTCGTGTTCTGCAGGCAGAACAAGCTCAAGCACTCAGAGTTTGCCTTGGTTTACCCAGATGCACGTCAACAGAGGCAACTATTCCGATTGCTCGAGACCATCCGATGCAAACTCACATTACGGTGGAAGCCCTGAGAACGCACTTCAGACATTTTGCACGCGCCCCCTATCACCACCTTGCAACACTACCTTCATACAGGCGCCAAGCATCGTTCTCTAAAACTATCATCAAGTACAACGACAAACTTCCCTCGGGCTTCACCGCTGCATCTAAACCATCGATACCCCCTTGGTGCCTTATTAGCCCCACAGTAGATCTCAGTATACGAGGAATCAAGAAAAAATCTGAGCTGTCGTCACCTGTGCTGAAACAACTGACTCTGCTTCTTCTGCACGAGAGGTATGCGGACAGTGTACATATTTATACTGATGGTTCCACAAACCTCCAGTGTTCATTCGGTGCTGTGGTTGTCCCAGCAAGAGCTATTACCATTAGCTTCAGGACTGACCACCCAACGACATCGACACCTGCGGAACTAGCTGCTCTTCGCGCTGCACTTCGTTTCGTCAATCTTTCGTAAATGATTTCGGAGTGTTTTTGCAAAATATCCCTGTAAATTTGCATCATCGTCTCCAACAAGTTATCCGGACTCTACCGATATTCGTCTTCAAGGTGGGAACTGCTTTTTCACCGCTTTATTGGACTTTTCTCCCAAGCCGCTACGCCGCCGAGCTAAGCTAAGGCATGCTCGGCCGCTACGTGGACCGCAATTACGGCTGCCCCTCGACTTTCCTCAAGCCGCCATGGTAGTACAAGTTGAAGGAATGGATATCTCACCCACCGAGATTTCCTAAGAAGTGGGATGGTGCACCATTGCCCGGCGGGAACGACTTTCTCCTGGGGGCAAGCACGCTAACCCTAACATTCCACCAGCCTCCCAAGCCGGCGTTGGAGGCACGAACAAGGCGCAGCGACGCCCGCGCGCACACAAGCAGCAAATTTTGAAGGCAGGGAAGATGCCCACCCTTCCACGTGATCACCACAAAGTTGTTATCAGGCCACGGGGTGGCTTGAACATTGCAACAGTCGGGGTCGTCCGCCTAGCTTCGGCCCTATATAGGACAGCAAGCGTATCTCCACAAGACGCCATGGAACACATTGTATGCCGAAATATACAACAGAACATCATCGTTGTGAGTACCCCTCACTCTTCAAATGCAGAACGGTACCGCCGACTCACCAGCTTTGAGCTCGACGGGCACAAGTTCGAGATTCGGGCTTATGAGACTGCGCCCGACTAGTCAAGGGAGTCGTGCGACGCATTCCCCTCGAAGAAGACGTCAAGGCCATTCACCTCAACATTGTCAACAAGAGAAACCCGACCGCCTTAGCGGCCAAAAGACTCAGCAAGACCACTTCGGTCATTATCGCCTTCGATGGTGATCGGGTCCCAACTTGGGTATACTACGGGGGTGCAATGCTCAGGTGCACCTTGTACAGAAAGCAGATTGACGTGTGCCACCAGTGCGGACGCGTTGGTCATCGCATGGACGTCTGCCCGAACCCCCAAGACCGTGTGTGTAGAGGATGCGGAGCCTCGAACCCAGACCCCAACCACAAATGCACGCCAAGGTGTCGCCTCTGCGGGGAGGAGCGCATCCCACAGCGGACAAGACCTGCATGACTCGATTCAAGACCCCCTATCTCGTTAAGAAACGACGCGGGGACCGACAGAGGGCAGAAGCGGAGGCCGCCCTCGAGCTACAGCAGCAGAACTACGACGAACACTTCCCACCTGCTTCACGCTCCCGCTCTCAAGGACGGACGCGGTCTCGCTCGGCAGCGGGGACTCGATCTCGCCAGCAGAGCCGATCCCGGAGCCGGGCACGCAGCAGAACCCCCGGACAGAGCCGTGGTCGTTCAAGCTCGCGGCGTCCGAAGCAAGCCGGCCACCAGGACCTGGAGCTACCTGACAAGGTGAGCTGGACAGATGCGGTTAAGGGCTCGCTGAGACGCGGGGCTCAGGGAGCTACTGCCTCAGAGCCTAGCAATAAGAGGGACCCTAGAGATGTGGCATTAGAAGCAGTACAGCGCGAAAACGCGCAGTTACGCACGGTCGTGCAACAGTTAACTCAAGAAATCCGCGAGATTAAACAGTCGATGGCGCAGCCATCTATAGCTAAAGCAACTTCAGTCCCCACTCCCGTCACAAACGGTAACGACAGTGCGGCGCCGCCCGCAAAGAAACGCGCTGCAGCCAGCTCTGAGTCTCAACAGCCCGACAAGCTCGAAGAACGCAAAGAACAAGAAGAAATGAGGAAGCTGCTCGCTGAAATTAAAACCGCGATCCGCAACATTGGCGTTGCGGTCAATAACCTCACTGCTCGCACAGACAGGGTTGAAACCCATATAGGCCTTCGCGAAAGCACGCCAATGCCCACCATGGGACCTACCGTCATTCACACTAGCCCTATCTCAGTTAATGCACACGTACAGCACCACGATGGCCAGCCCAGCTAACGAGCTCGTGGTGTGGCAGTGGAACTGTCGGGGCTTCACGAAAAAACAACCACTGCTGCAACAATACGTCCGACACGCGCGACCCAAGCCCGACGTCATAATGATACATGAAACAGTAGGCACCATACCAAAGCTTCCAGGTTACAATGTACACGCCTCGCCGATTCCCGTTGATTGAGGACTCGCAATTTTAATATGGAAAGGGATCGTAATACAAGAACACACCGTACGCGGTACACATGCGGAACACATGCTCGTAGAGCTCCTTCCTAATAGGACACGTAAACACAGTGTATTTCTCCTCAACATATACAGTAATCCGGCTCACTCGCGGCGTCGTTTCCTCTCTCTGTTCCGGGGGGCGCTTGCCTTGGCGGGCGCACACCCGTTTCTGGTGGGGGGTGACTTTAACGCCCCGAACGAGGCCTGGGGATATGGCTACACTACAGCCAAAGGCCGACGCCTGTGGCAGGATCTGCATGATGCATAACTAACTCTTATTACCGATCCCACGGTGCCAACTCGCACGGGCACGTCAACGGCACGGGACACGACGCCGGAGCTGACGGCAGTCCGAAACATGCTTCAAGCAACGTGGCGCAATACCTTTGAAAATCTCGGTAGTGACCACATGGTCATAGAAACACGGATTCCTCAGGCGGGTACACCCCCTCCCCTAAGTTATTCAAATGGACGGACTAGGACAAGTTCCGAAAGCAGCGAGTCGAACAGAGAGGTGAGGAGACCGGACCATCGATAACATCGAGGCATGGATGGAGACACTCAATGACGACATGAACAGGGCGACACAGACGGTCACACCCGAAGTCCAGGTTGATAAAATCGACAGTCGACTAGCCCACCTCTGGGAAGCCAAGACATCACTATACGCAAGATGGAAGAAGCAACGGCACAACCGAAAGCTTCGTAAGAAGATCGCACTGATAAATCGCCAGCTAGAACAACATTGCTGCACCTTAAGCCGCCAGCAGTGGTACGACATCTGCAACGCAATCGACGGGCAGCTGCACAATGGCAGCACGTGGTGTCTCCTGCGTCACCTGTTGGGGGAAACGCATGGCAAGTCTGCTCAACGTGCCAATCTGCAGCGCCTTCTACACAAGGAACGGGCTACCACGAGTGATCAACAGATCGTGACACGCCTGCTAGACAAGTACTTCCCTCAACGACCCGATGTCCAACACGGAGATTGCACCGGCAAGCCAAACGCGACGCTCGATGAAGAATTTCACGAGTCAGAGATCCGCGCAGCTCTACACGACCTTAATGGCAAATCAGCACCTGGTCCTGACAAGGTTACAAACAAGACTCTACGAAACCTTGATGATGTCTCGATCACCGCTCTCACGACATACGTCAACAAATGCTGGCGAGTGGGTCGCATCCCAGATGCGTGGAAATGCTCTAAGGCAGTCCTGATACCGAAGCCAGGCAAGCCGTCCAGCCTGGATCACTTGCGGCCCTTTTCCCTCACATCCTGCGTTGGCAAGGTTATGGAGCATGCGTTCCTCACCCGTATCAACCGCCACCTCGAGGACACTGGAGCCTACCCATCCACTATGATGGGCTTCCGGTCACACCTCTCCACTCAAGACGTTAGGCTCCAGCTCTACCACCAGATCATCAACGACCCAACTAGCGGCACCCGCGCCATCCTTGGCCTCGATCTGGAAAAGGCATTCGACAATGTATTACATGCAGCAATCCTGAACCGAATTAACAAGCTCAACATGGGCGATCGCAGCTATAACTACATCAGAGACTTCCTGTCGTGCAGCACAGTCACCCTCGCAGTCGACAGCATGACATCCCACGAAAATGCACTAGGAAGCACCGGCACTCCTCAAGGGTCGGTCATATCCCCGCTCCTTTTCAACCTCGTGATGCTGGGTCTCCCGGCCTGCCTTGACGAGATTGACGGGCTCCATCACTCCTTGTATGCAGACGACATCACCCTGTGGGTCGACAAGGGCAGTGATGGTCAGATAGAAGGCACCTTACAAGCAGCGGTCTCTGCAATAGAAACCTACCTCCAAGACACGGGTCTCCGACTATCTCCACTCAAATCGGAACTGCTCCTCTACCACCCGCGCCGCCGGCCCAAGCCTACCAGCGAATCACGCCAATTTGAGTAAATACTCCTGTATACGCAAGACGGCTCCTGTATTCCCTGAGTCCCGAAGATACGCATCCTTGGCATGCATATAGCAGCCAACGGGTCAAACGCAGAAGCTATCCGCAAAATTGAAGGCAAGGTTACAGCGGCTACCCGCCTGATCAAACGCATTACAAACAAGCACACGGGCGTGAAGGAGGACAGCGTCATACGCCTCATACACTCCTTCGCAATAAGTCACATTACTTATGTGGCTGCCTTCCACAACTGGAATGTCACCGAAAGGGAGAAACTGAACACCCTTATACGCAAGACTTACAAGATCGCCCTTGGCTTATCGGAGTCCCCGAGCACTTCTCGTCTGCTACAGCTGAGGGTATACAACACGCTTGAGGAAATCATGAATGCGCAAAGAGCCTCCCAACTCGAACACATGTCCCTGACAGCCACGGGTCGGTACATCCTGCAGAAACTCGGCTTCAATTACCATGTCCAACACGGTCAGAAACAGGCCATTCCACCCGACATCAGCGACACGCTGATCGTCGCCCCTATCCCTCGAAACATGCACCCCGAACATAACGGGGGCCGACGCCAGGCTCGTGCCAAGGCACTGCTGGGCTCCTTTGGTGGGAAGACGACTACGCACTTCGTAGACGCGGCAGAGTACACACAAGAACACCGGTTCACGGCGGTAGTCAGAGACGTTAACTCCCGGCTTACTCACGCGTCTAGTGTCAGCACGGAATACCCAGATACAGCGGAAGAGGTTGCGATTGCGCTTGCGCTTACCGACCCCTTCTGCGAGGTAGTTCTTAGCGACTCACAATCCGCAGTTCGTAACTACGCGCGGGGGCGCATTGCCTCCGAAGCTCTTCAGATCCTAAGGAAAGCTGGTCGACAGCACTTCGATAGCACCGCGATCATGTGGTTCCCAGCGCACGTCGCCACCCCCACCAACGAGGGCCCCCCTAACTTGAATGAGGTGGCACACCGCTCTGCGCGAGAACTGACTCGCCGCGCAGAGTCTGAGACACCCTCTTCGAGTTCGGACCTCCTGTTGCGAAACACGCGAGAACGCTTAGTAAGCTATAATGATATCACCAAGCACTACCAGTTAGGCAGGAGGATATTGCCCCCACCTCACCCCTAACTGAAACGTTGCCAGGCAGTCGTCTGGCGACAACTGCAGACACACACCTTCCCCAGTGCGGTGCGATTGCAGCGCATTTTCCCCACGCAATACCCGAGTGCTCTTTGCAAGTTATGTCAGGCAACTAGAGCGACACTCTCACACATGTTGTGGGAGTGTCCTGCTGTTATAGCAGCGAAAATGGCAGTAGCTCCAGAGGCTCTTGCGTCGAAGTGGGCCGCCGCTCTGCGCAGCTCCAACCTCAAGACACAAGAGTGGGCAGTCCAGCGGGCCCGGGAGGCAGCGACGAGGCAAGGCCTCGAAGTCCCCTCATGGGAGACCTGAGCCCGGGTCATTAAACTTCACCGGATTTGAATAAAGTTGTTTCCATCCATCGTCAATCGGGAGTCACCTCGACAATGGTCAATCTTCAGTGACTCAAAGGCAGCCCTACAATCTGTGCTATCAGCTCCGCGTCGCGGGCCATACGAACAGCTCGTATTCGATATTAGATACCTACTCCATACATAAGATGAGAAAGGACACCACGTGACGTTTCAGTGGCTTCCAAGTCACTGCAGCGTCATAGGGAATGAAAACGCCGATAATGCCGCTCTGGCAGCTCTTGACGACACACAGGAAGAGGCCATACCGCTCTCACGGTCCGACGCAGCCAGCAGACTTCGAGTGCTTGCACAGGAGATCACGCTCTCTCTATGGTGCACACCAAGCAGCCAGACCAACCGGGGCAATCGTCAATACCACCTGCCCTCTTTGATGCATCTCTGTATGCCAACTGGACTCCGCCGAAAAGAGGCCACTGTGCTTTATCGCTTATGGCTAGGGGTGGCATTCACGAAATCTTATTCATTCGTCATTGGAATGGCCGACAACGCTTTTTGCAATGCCTGTCTTTGCGAGGAGACCCTAGAACATATTCTATGCGACTGTCCTGAATATAATGTTCCGAGACAGTCCCTGGCGTCCGTTCTAGCACACCTGGACAATGTCAATTGAAACGATTCTCACGTGTCGTCGACAGAAGACATCGCAGCTGAAGGTGACGAAGGGACTACTTAGGTTTTTAAAGGAAACGGGATTGGACAAGCGGCTGTGACAGTGATGTCACGTACTAGGCCACAGTGACGGACTGTGACTGACGATGAGTGTGCTATGTTATGTGCTCTCTTTCTCTCTCCTCCCCGTCTTTCATTCCCCCTCATCCCGCTCTCATGTGTAGGGTAGCAAACCGGTTGTGCTGAACTGGTTAACCTCCATGCCTTTCCTTCTCCACTCTTTCCTTCCTTCCTTCTTTCGCTGACACGAAACGTATGTGCAATTCTCAGCGTGTCTGCTCTGCTTCACTCGTGGGAGCTCGCGCCTTGACGCGATTCAAACAACGAGGGACGCTCGCAAGCAAATACACACTTTAAACGCTTCACTAAATCTCCGCTAACTCAAAATGGCATCCTGAACGATCAGCCGTGATGACGTGTGGGCTATATTTATTTGTGTTGTAAGGCGCAGCAGACAAGCCTGGCTTCATTGCGTAAATTCTGGGGTAATATTCGTGGATATTTCATTAAATTAAAGTTAGATTATGGGGTGTGATGTGCCCAAACCACGATGTGATTGTGGAGCACGCCGTAGTGGGGGTCTCAGGAATAATTTGGACCATCTGGGGTTCTTTAACGTCCACATAAATTCAAGTACGTGGGTGTTTTCGCATTTTGCCCCCATAGAAATGCGACCGCCGTGGCCCGGATTTGATCCCATGACCTTGTGCTTAGCAGCCCAACACCACAGACACTAAGCAACCACTACAGGCGTGGATAGTTAAAGAAGTTTCAAAATGTCACTTGCTTTTTTACTTTTGTCTAGTGCTTGTGCTGCTAAAAGATTATTAGGACCATATGGAATGTTGTATTTGTAAGATATACTAAATCACTTTTGTTATGTGTTTGTAGAAACGAAAGAAGCATAACAAATCGATCACAGTTACAATGGCTGAACTAGCTCCCCATACAGGTTGTTCTCCCTCGAGGAAAAGGTGCAAGCGGCTTAGGCGCACGTGGTCAATTGTAAGTCGGCACAGCACCACCTCATGACACCTTTAAGTACCTCTGCAACTTTCGCATTCTCGAAGTGTAGGCATAGTAAAGTCTAGCTTGGTTCGAGTCAGCTGATCCCTCTAAACGCAATGAAAGTTTCTGATGAAAGTTATGAAGAAAACAAAGACTTACTTTTTTCGCTGCCTTCTAAGAAAGTAAAAGCCGAATTGTCTGCAGAATAAAAACGTATTGCATGCAATACAATAACAGAGATTCAAAAGTAACTCTGTGCTTGATTCCGAGCTTCAGTGAGATTGCAAGAAATGAGAGAGGAGAGGACCGTTAGCTATAGGTGTAAAGGGTAAATAAATTTGTGACGCCCGACTACTGCACGAAGGATTCAAATGTCATAAAATAAATGCGAAAATGTGGGCTTGATAAACAGCAAAGAGTTTCTACTTTGTTTTCTTACTGTGGAGTCACGGGATAGCGCCTTGTGGAAAAGTCATAACTTCCAGACTCCCAGAAACAGAACTGTGCCAAAGATCCAGAGAGCAGTTTAAAATGCCCCGGAAGGAAGGAAAGAGTGGAGGAGGAAAGGCAGGGAGGTTAACCAGTATAGCACAATCGGTTTGGTACTCTACACATGGGGGCGGGATAGGGGAGAATGAAAGATGGGAAAATCCTGTAAGCGCCTAGCTGGTGAACATAGGGCTGTGCTTTACTTACACCCAATGTCAAGCTATCCAAATGTTGTCCAAATAAAGGATAAAATTACCATAAAGTTGTGAAAGGTACCTTATGAATTAGCGAAATTTGGCATAAAATTATTTGTTCGCCGCCCATAGCAACTTTGGCGAAAAAGAAGTTACCAACACTAGTTCAGGAGTGTGTAACTAACTCCAGTAACACCATCCAGAAAAAACAAGGCGGCCATTGCAACGACTGGCGAAAGTACGCTACTGTTCTCTGAGTTTAAATTGTGTTTCACAACATGCCCACAACTCCGTCAAGAAAGCATGCTGTGTTTGCCGCACAGAGCTGAACTGAACAGATGGTAGCCTCCTCAGACCCAAGAAAATCCTAGTGACACAATCATTTCCAAAGTAAGTTGTTATTAACCAGCGGTCTCTTACAAACCACTTCCTTGATCCGATGGCATGGCTGTATGCTCACAGCGGCACCGGCTTGGATGTGGACTCTACGTACAGTCCATATCTTCAGTTCGCTCAGGTAGAAACGTTTTTTTTTTCTCTTCGCCTGAACACACATCGACAGAATTATCACGTGGATGCCTTCACTTCTAGAACTGCCGCAACACCTGGTGGCATAAAATGTACTTCACATTCGTTTCTCGTCATCAGTGACGTTGCATCGTTAAATCTCACAGAAATTAGGTATCAATTTTACTCGAAAAGCGCTGTAAACAAAATGAATAAACGTTTCACAAAAAGTGTCTACCCCATTCAGATTACATCAGAATAATTAAATTTTTGTCTTGTTTAATATTGATAAGGATGAACGCGGATGTGGCGAAGGGTGGGCAAACAGCCGGACGAAGATAGGTTGCACCGCTGCAAGAAGTGTCATGTGGACCCTCTCCTAAAACACCTTCGAGACAATCGAGCAACGTAGTGACTGACTAATCCCCTTATAATAGGCTAATCTCCGATCTGCAGCATCTTTCACACAGCTAGTTTCTTTATTTCTATCAAACTAAGCCACCTCGGTTTCGTCATTTACGTAGATTGGTTCAAAAAAATTAACCAGAAAAGTTTACTAATACACTATGCGAGACTTCCTGGTTGTCGCAGTACCACAGTAAGAGATCGAATGCACAGTTCGCACTAGTTACATTGGCACCATCACTTTGACATCAACTGCCACGTGTTCATCAGGTGTCGTGGCCACTGATGCGCTGACAAAACCAGCATGCGAGCTGAGCGGTTCCTGGAGCAGTGCAGCAGGACTGCTTCTGACATCAACAAGCTCTTCAATAGCTTGCCTTAGCTATTGATGATGTCCGCAAGGTGCGCAAAGTGCGCCGCGCACCTTGCTGACATCTGCACTGGATAGTGGTGGTATCGCGACATGGAGTAGTTGATTGTAAAGCAACAAATCAACCGTCGCCGACGCCTTTTTCTCCATTTTACATTCAAGTTCGTTGTAGTGTGGTTCATTGTTGTGGCGATCACAAAACGTACAAAAGATAGGAATTCAGTCGGGCCTTACTCAGTCTTTCGTTGTACAGATCATCTCACTGTGGAGGCGCTCGAATCTACTGAAGCTGATGTTATTGCTTCGTTTTCGTGACATCATTGTCGTTCCACCATCTCCCCTGTTTTGACGTCACTTCATTGTCATGTCATGGTCAGCACGCCGTCATCAACATTTCATCGTGATTTCGTAGCCATCATTCTGCCATCGTCACGCCATTTCCGTTTTTACGAGATAGCGTTAAGGGCCCCGTGTCGCAGAAAATCCAGCGTCGGCGTCGTTGTCGGCTTCGGCGTCGGCGTTAAGCATCGCCGTCTGGCGGAAATAATCATGCCGAACCACATCATCCCGAACCACCCCGACCACACAAGCCCTCGCGTGTCGCAAAGGCGTTAGAGAACAATATTTGAATTTCTCAAAGTAAAATTTGTCAGAAAAATCGTAAAGTACGACTCAACCACAACCTACAAACGTGATAACGTCTGATTGTCATTAGAATATACGCCAACCGAGGAGCCGCACTGGCCATCAACGCTCAAGTTCTCGCGAGAGATATTGAACCACTATCGTGCTCGCAGTTCAGGAGCACTTGGAAGCTGCTGAAATAATATTCCTGGGCTTTTGCCCCGCACAGAGTTACAGAACGACACACACGAGGTGACCATTGCTGCAGAATACACTTGCGACAATGACGGCTTATCTGTACTTGCTATGATCGCCATATCCACACGCTGCCTTTGGAAAAATAAACAGCGAAAGGAATCAAACGCAAATGCCACGAACTCTGCATTAATTGCGTCTCTTCCGATGTTACCATGGCGCCAGCGCTCCGTGCTTAGCTGTAGCGTCTCTGCTGATGCGGACCGTATGCGTCTAAACTGTAGTAGGGTTCGCGCTCCACTACAGGCAGCGTCAAGAGTCAGGAAACGGAATTAAAAGGCTGGAGAACGCAGTGAGAGCGAAGGCCGCATGCTGCGTACTGCTGCGTTATGCTCTGTGGCAGAGCTGAATGAGGTTAGTGTGACGGTGGATCCATTTGACATAGTCGTATCTGAACCCAGAATCACTGCGCGCCTCTGGAGGCCTTTGGACTTCTCTCACGCACCGGCCACGCATGAGCCCTAAATACCAAAACAGTGATACCAAGGCAAACTCATGATCGGTCGCCAGCCTTCGGAATCTGTAGAGGTGTGTATTTATCTAGGTCCGTTACTCACTGTGGATTCCGATTATGAGAAGGAAATTTGCTTAAGACTAAAAAATTACGGCAGAACCCAACTCAAAATGACTATCAACGCTAGTGCTAATGCATTCAAGCGAAGTGAAAACATGCCCTGTTGGCTGAAGTCATGTTTGTTTAAAGTGGGTAGTGATCATTGTGAGACTTTCACTGCTTGGGCTACATGCGACGTACACTGTCTCTGGTATCAGACCACTTTGCTATCGCACTAATTTACCAATGTCTCCCATAGGCATGATGGCATCACGACGACGATATGACGATGTCGCTGAGCGAAAAATGTAATGAACAAGACGGAATGACGTTGATGGAACGACAAAGACAATTTGACCACGCCTACATGACGACGATGCAAAGAGGAATGAGCAATGAGATCGAACGAGAAAGGCGATTTGACGAGAATGGCATGTCGGCAATGGAATGACGAAGAAGGAATGATGTCGATTGAACGATAAAGGTGGCGGACGATTACGACATGACGACAATGAGATGGCGATTCTGAAATAAGGATAATGGTATAACGACGCCAGTGTAGCAACGACGACACGTGTTCAATGGTATGACGACGATGGCATAACGACGACGGCGAGATGGCGATTTGTTGACGACCGCAGGATTAAAGAATAATGACAAAGAAGTATTGACGTCGATGGAATAACTAAGCTGGCGCAACGATGGTGGACAATGGGGATCACGTTGCTGAAGTGATGACAGCGTGGCTGCGTGCTAGCGGCGGCACGACGACAATGATGAAAAAGCTGGAAGGGCGACGATGCTATCACCACGAGTACGTACATAGTGGCCCAAGCTATTTGACAACTTGGGACGTACGTTAGCTCAACGTAGAAGGCGTGACTACGACGGCATGACAAAAGGCAGATGACGAAGCTGAAATGACGGCAATGGAACGACCACGACGGCATCACGCCCACGTGCTCATACCTCGTGGCTCGAGCTTGTAGACAACTTGGGCCATTAACGTAAGACAGACAGACAGACAGACAGACAGACAGACAGACAGACAGACAGACAGACAGACAGACAGACAGACAGACAGCAGACGTACGACGGAGGACGACGGACCGGACGGACGGACGGACGGACGACGGACGGACGGACGGACGGACGGACGGACGGACGGACGGACGACGGACGGACGGACGGACGGACGGACGGACGGACGGGACGGACGGACGGACGGACGGACGGACGGACGGACGGACCGAACGAAGACGGACGGACGGAAGACGGACGGACGGACGGACGGACGACGGACGGACGACGGACGGACGGACGGACGGACGGACGGACGGACGGAGGACGGACGGACTGGACGGACGGACGGACGGACGGACGGACGGACGGACGACGGACGGACGGACGGACGGACGGGACGGACGGACGACGGACGGACGGACGGACGGACTGAACGGACGGACGGACGGACGGGACGACGGACGGACGGAAGGGACGGACGGACGGACGGACGGACGGACGGACAGACAACAGACAGACAGACAGACAGACAGACAGACAGACAGACAGACAGACGACAGACAGACAGACAGACGACAGACAGACAGACAGACAGACAGACAGACAGACAGACAGACAGACAGACAGACAGACAGACAGACAGACAGACAGACAGATAGTATCACAACGGCAGAAGTAGGCAAAAAATGCGAATTTGAATAAAATTGCGGTAGGCCTGAACACTACGCCGCGGTAGCTTAGTGGCTCTGGAGTAGCACTGCTGAGCTCGCGGCCACGGGTTGAGTCCCGGCTACGGCAGCTGCATTTCGATAGGGGCGAAATACATAAAACTGGCGTAGTGAAATTTAGGGGAACGTTTAAGTTACCGACGTCGTCAAAATTAATTAGCGGCCCTCCAGTACAGCGTGCCGCATAATCAGGTCGTTGTCTTGACACATAAAAGATGAATTTTTTTTTTCGTTTGTCTGGGGAATGTCTGAAAAACTCTGGCATCAATAGCTTGCTTGGCAGGTGATCTGTCTGAAGGTTGATCATTTGACAGGCTTGGTAATGCCGCTCAGTACAATAAGCATGCAATTAGTGATTACAATTATTGCGACGATGTCACCGTCGTGGTGGGTATTTTCACCGTGTGGCTGTGCAAGGCATTCTTGCAGTGCGCAAGAGACATCTTTCTACTGGGGCTCGCAACATTTTCGAGCAGCATTATTCACTGGCTGGTCATGAAACATTTGAGAAGTATTACTTGTGGCCCACCTTTTGGTCAAAACGCGCCTCAGAGATACTTCATTGAATTTGTTTACCCTATTCACCTTGAACCTAGGCATTATGTGGGAAGAGGTGGGAGCAAAACACAGTACTTTTTAAGAGATTTAGTATCAGCATTGAAAAACTTCTAGAAAGCATGATATCGAATAAACTGTCCAGAGGTATGGAAAATTTACGGAATGCAACGCCTATACTACTGCTGCAGTAGCAGTGAGCAGTGGTCGAACAAGGAATGTCTCTTCAAGCCAAACTTTCAGCAAGGGCACTTGTCTTCGTCTGACTAGTACTGCGTAATATTTCAAGTTACCATCTTACTTTGAACTACTGCCTTGTCTAGATTTATACTATAGTAGTGTTAGTAGTACAAGGTAACAACGATACAGATACTCTAATGTAATATAGAACAATAATACAAGTATTTTGATACATTTAACAAGAGGTAGTAATGCATAGCATGGCGGAAGACTCATGTGAGATACGGCATGTGGCCCACCATGACTGGTAGGAATCATAACCTCAAAAATTGTTGCCGCAGTGATTATGTTAACATAAAACCCCATCACAGTGTTGTGGTGATTTCCAAATGTGATAAACAGTGGGAAAGACGCGGACGGGGACTAGGGGATGACGACACAAGCGCCGCTGGCTGTTTTAATGTGTACCGTCGCAAAAGTTCACGGCAATTCTGCTTGTTCGCGCAACAGTTTTCACAGAGGACGTATTCTCAGACGATCGCTTTCGGAGATACTATCGCTTGCACCAGAAATAAATACACGGCGCGTTGTATGATTTGAGCTGTTCCTCGGAAGCGATCGTCCGAGAATACTTCCCCAGGGCTATCCTGAGGCCGAGCGTGTGCCACCGCCCACAATTACTGTCGCAATTGGCTCCCAATATCCTACTTAGCGGTTGCGACTGCTAGTTGGTAAACGCGGCTGCGCAAAGAGAAGTAACATTTTAAAACAGTAACCTCCCTACTAAATTGCCGCCGTGCGTGGATGTCTGTAGTATATCATGTCTCACTGGAAATTAAGCCGTGTACGAGCCGCCCAATAGCAAGGAACGCGGGAAGAAGTCGTAGAGAAATAGGGACGATAGCGTCGGCACTTGCTGACAGCAACATTGCCTTATCTCTGAGTGAAAGCGCGAGGAACGCAGTATGAAATAAAAAAGTATGCATGGAATGTATAATGCATCTCATTCTCCAGTCCCCCGTGCCTCTAGGTCCTCTACTCGTTACTCTCTTTTCCCTACTTCCTCCATGTTGGTCCCTGCTTCCCTAAAACACTAGCTCCCCGGCGTAGTTTCGGGAGCGGTTCCTGTATTTTGAGGGAGAGAAAGAGGGACGGGTAGGAAGACGGGCCCACGAACGTGGAAATGAATCCAAGGTGCCTGTTTTCTCACCGTCCAAGCATGGCACGCTCCGCGTCGCAGTTCATCTCTTAGAGCAAGCATTTCCCGCCCACCCATACTCTGGCGGGAGGCCGAGCATGAGGGTTGGAAAAATGGAGGGCGAGTACACACAGAAATAGTTGCAACGTGCGCGCGTTTTTCTGGCTGTCGAGCGTGTCTTTGCCGCCACGGAAGCAAGTACCGTGCTAGGCACGCAGCAAGTGAGAGTTACGGTCACGTGGAAAAAAAAAAGAAAGAAACGATGCGGTGGGAGGAGGAGATGAAGAACGAAGTGAAGGCGACTGCAAAACGGCGTGCCGGCACGGTGCAGGGGCCGTTTCCCGCCAACGCTAATGTATTCGCGAACCCGAGCGCATAATTCGGGCTTAGCTGCCGACCGGGGACTGGAGCGCGCGCGCGCTGATTTAGCGTTGGCAACGTCGGCAGTTCAGGCGTGGAACGAGCGGGCTTGCCCGTGCCGGTTTTCATGTGTTGATCTTGCCAGAGCTTCCCTTCGGCCCGCTTTCGAAGTTCCGCAACGTTCCTCGCGAGGTTCCTTAGCTTGCGCTTCCACTGTCTTATTTTTCATCCTCTTTTTCGAGTATCTTCTGCAGAGTGAAGAGAGAAGCTCCGCGAACTTCTTTCGAGCTGCAGGAGATATGCGCGGTCCTCGCGAGTCTTGCATCCAACGCTTTTTATTTTTCCGACGGTTGAAAATTCTTTGTACCTTGAACGATTGGAAGTTTACTTTGTACTTTCCAGTCACAATAGGAGTTTTTTATGAAGTCGCTGGAGACGTTGCTGCGTCAAAACGCGAAACTACGAAATGCGGATCGAAGGACAGACCTTTGTAAATATCTATTTCAGTTTGTTTTATTCTTTTGTTGTGGTGCATTTTGCGGGATTGCCAATTCAACCACCACCAGGAAGGCATTCGAGCTGAAGATGAATGATGACGAGAATGGAAATGTAAGAATGGAAACCCATTTCAGGGGTTGTTAGAAAACAGGGTCCCACCACAAACACAGCCCTCTAGCTGATGTGACGTAATATTGTGAACTTTACTGCCTCGTGCAAACTGGTCTGATGTCTATATACTATAAATTACTCTAGACTATAGACTATTCCGATAGACCAGTCTATGGACTTATGACCCCACACTTTTAACGCGACAGCATTAAGGGCCCTGTGTCGCAGAAAGTCCGGCGTCGGCAACCGGCGTGTGATGTCGGCATGTGGCGGAGAAAATCATCCCCAACCACCCCGACCTCGCCGGCCCTCCACGTGGTGCAAGGTTTTGGTGAAAAAAAATTCTAATTTCTCACAGTGAAATCTGCCAGAAAAATGGTAAAGTACGACTTTACCATTCGGCGTCGGAATCGCAGTCGGATTCTTTACCAATCGGCGTCGGAATGTAGTTTGGATGTACGAGAAAACCTAATTCTGATACGAGGAAACTCAAACACAAAGCCATTTTACAGCCTTTCTACCAGACCTACAGGCGCGCGTTTGGCTACTTTAATGGCGAAAATGATATCCAGATGGCACTCGCATCCTAGGCAGGTCAAATTGGGACTTCGCCTGCTAATTCGTTTTGATCGGAGCCCATGTCGCAGAAAATACGGTGTCGGTGTCGGCGTCAACGGCGTCCAATAATCCTTTCGCGTTCCACTCTTAAGGGCGAAGCTTAAGCGTACGCCAATTTTTATTGCAGGTTGTGGTTACAGACTATCTATAGACTATTCCTATAGACCAGTGTATACCCTGCCTATGGACTTCTGGCCTTACACGTTTTGTAGATTGTGGTCTACATAGTATATATAGGCTATTCCTATAGACCAGTCTATAGCCTGTATATGGACTTATGACCTTACACGTTTTGTAGATTCTGGTCTACATACTATCTATACGCTGTTCCTATAAACCAGTCTATAGTCTGTCTATGGACGTGTGGTCTACAGACTGTCTACAGACTATTCCTATAGACCAGTCTATATTCAGTCCAGGGGCGTAGCCAGGGGGGGGGGGTTGGGGGGGTTCAAGCCCCCCCGAAATTTTTTCCGCAACCCCCCCCCCCCCCCGCCCCACTTACCCACCCTTTGTTCTCGTCGCTTCGCGCTGACATAATTCAAGGAACCGGTGCTACTATCACAATTTCATTCCTGGGCGCTGCTGTTTGGGTTGGTAATTTACAGCGAATCATTTCTGCATATGGAAAAAAACTGTCACGGTGTTTGTCAAGGCTTTGACACTCTCTGAGGTTTTGGGCGAGAATGCGGCAGCCGCATTTTAGATGACGGCGAAAATGCTCGAGGCCCGTTTACTTAGACTTAGGTGCACGTTAAAGACCCCAGGTGGTCGAAATTTTCGGTATACATTTCCGCCGCTTCCCTTCAGGTGCCGGGTAGGCCGCGCTCGCGCAGGATCTTAGGCTACGTTCCCACTTGGTCTCGGAGCTGTCGGAAGCGGCAAAATCTTGCAAAAATCCACCCGCCTAGGCGGCAAAACAGGCAGAAAAACAAGCGGCGAGCCAAATCGGTCTCGGACCGATTTTTTCGCTATGGCGAAGCGGAAACGCGGCGGAAAGTCATTCTGCTCGACCGGAAGCGACACTAGCATGTAAACAACCGGTCGTAATTTAATTGAACATGGCACCAAAAGTGCAGGCTGCAATGCTCATCGACGCGATCAAGAACCACCCCTTGCTCTACGACAAGAGTGGTACTAAAACGTACTGTCAGCAATACTCGCGATAGTATTCAATATCGCGCGACCGGAGGGTGCGGCAACGAAGCCTTGGCGTGACCCAACTTCTCGCGCTTTTGCAAGGCCAGACGAACGTACCCACCACCACCGTTTCCGAGGTGTTCGCGTCTTCCGTTTATTCATTGTCCATTTCTAGAAAACAAGTAGGTAGAAGTATAAAAGCCATTTCTTCTTCTACTTCCATGGCAGACAATAGTTAGGCAGATTCCTCGTCGGCGCTCTATAATTCTCCTCGCACGTGCACGGTATGTTGCAGGAGTCGCCGGGTGCTTTTCTCGTCGCGACGATAGATTGGGAGCGTAGGTCTCACGTAGGACGCGCAGGCTTTGGCAAGCCCCAAGATAAGGGCCAGCCAGGGTTTTAGCTTTGGTGTTCCCGTTGCCGCTTTGGTGTCCTGGAGGCGCCAACAATACGAAATGATGAAATGTTATTACAACTTGTAAATAAAAGCTATTGAAGAAATATTAACACGCATAGGCACCAACCTGTGACTCAGCGGTACCGCGCCCGTGTGAGGAGAATCACGGAACGCCAACGAGGAATTTACCGAAGGTCGCAGATGACACGCGAAGTTGCGCAAAATGATCACTTTTGATGACGGGTGGGTCAATGAATGAGCATACCGCTCGAAATAATGCGATAATGAGCGCCACCACGCCGACAAACGTACGCAGACTAGATGGATGTGGACGAAAGCGGCAGCGGCGGTAGCAAAACAAATGTGAACTTGGACATGCACGGAAAAGATTTTCCAGCCGCTTTGGCTTTTCCGCCCGCTCGCCGCTTCCCAAGTGTGAACGTAGCCTTAGGGCCCATTCACACTTGCTACTAGGCGAGGTCGCGCGACCAATTGCGACTGGCGACCAGAAAACTACTCAAGACGAACAATGTTCACACTTACAAATGCAACCGACGAGTCGCTAAACCGAAATGTATCACGATATGCCATTCACGTCTGCTTGAAATGTCATCGCCGCGTAAAATAAGCGTCAGCGTATACGGACGTCCTGTTCCTTCGCATCTGATTGGTTCAGCTGTTCTGCGACTTTGGTCGCGCGACTGAAAAATCGAGCAGTGAGCGACTGGCCCGAAACGGTCGCATTTCGAGAAAAGCGACCATTTGCGACTACTTGCGACTGGTCGCTTTGTGACCAACTTGGTCGCGCGACCTCGCCTAGTCGCAAGTGTGAATGGGCCCTCAGTCTGCGCGCGAAACGTCTCTTGTTTGTGATTGCGCCCCTACGGAAGGCTGGTAGTTACTGTTGTGTTGAATCCCAAACCAGCAATTACGCAAGGCTGGTAGTTGCTGTTGTGTTGTGGAATCCCAAACCAGCAATGTACACACGAAAAGGTTGATGCCAGCAGTGATATTCCACCGACTCGCAACAGAATGCACGAAACAGACAGCCGACAAGCATGGATTACTGTTGTGCGCAGTACAGCGTAAGTAAACTCTTGTTGCAGGCGCTGACAGTTCTCGTCGGAGTTTACGCCTCCTGAGAAATTGATTATGTGCACTATGCACTGAAGAAGACCGGAGTTCATTCTTGCATCACTAGTACACCAAACAGTCGAGATTCTGTGAGGTACGAGGCCGCTTCCTGTTTGCACCGGCGTAAGTGAAGCAGAAATGAGATGCACGCACTAGAGCACTGCAGGGGCTCGGGCTTACCCGAAAGCCCGGGCCCGGGCCGGGTAGAGCAGTTTTTTCACGGGCTCGTGCCGGGCTCGGGCTCTGCATGTGCTTTTTGACGCGGGCCCGGGCCGGGCTCGGGCTTTCTGGTGGTGTGCATGTAACATGCAGCGAGTTATCCTCGCGCGTCTCGACTCTGAAAAACATGTCTTTTTCAGTCTGGGGCCGTGTTCGGGCCAGTTTCGAGCCGGGTTGGGGCCGGGCTCGGCCCTAAGGTAAAGGGGTGGCGGGCCGGGACGGGCGGGTAACGTAGAAAATTTCCGGGCCCGGGCCGGGCCCGGGTTCCCCATAAATTTTTATTGCGATAGCAATTATATGGACACTCCAAAGCAGATTTCTGCCGTCGGCGTCGCCGTCGTCGTCGCCGTTGCCGTCGCCGTGAGGTTCCGTATGACGTCAATGGAGATGAAATCGTCGCCGCACGCCGCCGAACGCTGTATGTGCGAGTGAAAGGGCGCGAGGGACGCGCGCTTTCACGGGGTGTGAACGCACGGCGGAGAACAAACGCGCGCTCTGTGCCCTGCTCCCTTAAGGGCTGCAGAAGTAGGCGTCTCTTTCCTCCTTTACAATCACCATATATGTGGAGCAAACGCGCCTTCTTCTGACGCACGAAAGGCCGTGGGGGGGGGGGGGGGGGGGAGGGAAGGGGGGGTACGTTTAGCTGCGGCACCAAGTGCCTATTTATATCAGAGGCTCCGGCAACAGTCACCAACGCCGCACGCATTTTGTGCGAACGCGGGCAAAACGCCGACGGCGTCGACAACAGTTCTGCGTGTTGCCGGTGCTGCTGCATGTCCAAGTTTATACAGCTGATAAAGCTACTATCATTACTCCGTATAGCTCTCTACAAATTTGCTATCGCAATTGATGCTTCGCCTTTCAGGTGAAACTGCGACAACTATTTGGTCGGGCTCGGGCGGGCAGGCCAACGTAACATAATCGGCTTAAATAATCGGCCCGTGCAGTGCAGTGTCTCTAGCACGCACTACTTAAAATGCGTGCACATGCCATATCTATGCTGTGCGGTCAAATATTCTGTACACATTCTGAATCTGTTGACGTAAAGGCAAATGACGGCTGCACGCTCGCACACAGCGGAAGACACAGCGGCCCATGCTCTTGCCGCAGGAAATGCAACCCTCTCGTATGAGGGAGCAGGGCGACGAAAGCTTCGAAAAAAAAAAGCCTTACGCGTTTTTGCGCGTACTTAAGTTTTCTAGCGCAAAGACACAGCGAACAAGCTATTGTTAAGGGAGTAGGTATAGTCTGGTCATGCATGCATTTTGACGTGTATAGCCGGCCATGACTTGTGAAACGCACTTCGCCCCGACGAGGACGACGCCATCTACGCTTAACGAAGATTAACAATTAATGATGTCTTCTCCGATCGGGCAGGTCGTCTGAGTGATGCGTTTTCGAAGACTGGTCCATTCAGCGGCGCGATGCGAGACCATTGCTCCTAACGCCCACTGTACCTGTCGTACTTACTGTATTTTACTGAGCTTACTTTACTTTTGAGTTAATTTCTTCACAAGCACACGCGAGGGGGGGTCCCATGTCTGTGAGATATATGTATATAGTCTGCTTAAACTACCGATATCTATTATCGAGCACGTCACGTAGAGAAAAGTAGACGCTTGCCCCCCCCCCCCCCCGACCCCCCCCCCCCCCCCCGAAAAAAATTTCTGGCTACGCCCCTGAGTCCGTCTATGGGCTTATGACCTTACACTTTTTGTAGATTGTGTTCTACAGACTCCCTATATAGAGTTCCTGCAGATCAGCGTATAGTTAATATATAGACTTTAAGAAAGACGGTGCAATAAGATCTGATTTTAAGACCTATGGCGTGAATTCGGCCTTTCAGAGGTCTGACCTGTAGGTAAACGAAAATTCGACACTACACCCGAGTCGCCTCCATAACATGCAGCTGGCTCGCGCCACGAAATGCGCTTACCTAATCATGAGCTTTAGAACAGAAAGATGAAGATACTATAGAGGTAATGAATGAAAGTGTAACTAGGCTGATCTCAGAAGCAGCAATTGAAGTGGGAGGTAAGGCACCAAGGCAAGCAGTATCTAAGCTCTCCCAAGCAACAAAGGACCTAATAAAGAAATGACAAAGCATGAAAGTGTCAAACTCAAGAGATCAGATAGAATTCGCTGAACTGTCAAAATTGAACAACCAGAAGAAAGTAAGGGGTATTCGAAATTTTAACGTGGGAAAGATTGAGGAAGCCGTAAAATATGGACGCAGCATGAAATCAGTGAAAAGGAAACTTGGCATAGGACAAGGCAAAATGTTTGGACTGAAAGATAAGCAGTGTAACTTGATCAGCCATTTCGATGACATAGTAAAAGCAGCGGAAAGAACTCTATACCGACCTGTACAGTCCCACAGCAGCCAAGCTACTTTCATTCGAAGTAGTGATGAACAGGATAGAGAGGCTCCTTCTATAACTAGCGATGAAGTTTTAATGGCCTCGCAAGACATGAGCAGGGGGCAAGCTGCTGGAGCAGATGGAATAACAGTCGATTTAATCAAAGACGGAGGAGATATCATGCTTGAAAAGCTTGCGGCCCCTTATACGCAATGCCTCACAACTTCAACTGTACCAGAGAGCTGGAAGAACGCCAACATTACACTAATCCATAAGAAAGGAGACGTTTGAGAACTGAAAAATTATAGGCCCATTAGCTTGCTTTCAGTACTATATAAAATATTCACCAAGATATTCACCCAACAGAATCAGGGCAATTTTAATCAACCAAGAGAACAGGCTGGCTTCAGGAAGGGATATTCTACAATGGATTACATTCATGTCATCAATCAGGTAACCGAGAAATCCGCGGAGTAAAACCTCTCTATATGGCTTTCATAGATTATGAAAATGCATTTTATTCAGTATAGATACCAGCAGTTATAGAGGCATTGTGTAATCAAGGACTGCAGGAGGCATACTTGAATAGCTTGGGAAATACCTACAAGGATTCGACAGCCACCTTGGTTCCCCACAAGAAAAGTAGAAAGTTACCTATCAAGAAAGGGGTCAGGCAAGCAGACACAATCCCTGCAATGCCATTCAGATCTTGCTTAGAAGAAGTATTCAAGCTCTTAGGTTGGAAAGGATTATGAGTGAGGATCAACGGCGAATATCTCAGCAACCTTCGGTTTGAAGATGGCATTGTCCTATTCAGCAACAATGGGGACGAATTACAACAAATGATTGAGGACCTTAGCCGAGAAAGTCCAAGAGTGGGATTGAAGATTATTATGCAGAAGACAAAGTTAATATTCCGGACCCCGTTAAGCTGCTTCAAGGCAGCTTTTTGTCCCGGGTCCTATTCTCATGGAGAAATGAATGAATCTTTAATCAATAGCCTGGCAAAGAACCAGAATTCAGGATCGCCAGTGAGCCTCTATAGCCTGTAAAGAAGTCCCTTTATCTAGGTCAATTAGTCACAGGGCAACCTGATAATGAGAAGAAAATTTTTAGAATAATAAAATTGGGTTGGAGTGTATACGACAGCCATCGCCAAATGCTGACTGGGAGCTTACCAATGTCTTTGAAAAGAAAAGTGTACAACCGTTACATTCTACCGTTGCTGACATATGAAGCAGAAACTTGGAGGTTAACAAAGACGCCCGAGAACAAGTTAAGGAGTGCACAAAGAACGATAGTTCCCAACGTTAAGTTACAGGAAGAGAGTGGTCTGGATGAGAGAGAAAACGGCGATAGCCGATATTCTAGCTGACAGTAAGAGAAAGAAATGGAGCTAGGCAGGCAATTTAAAGCGTAGGGTAGATAACCTGTGGATCATTAGAGTCACAGAATGGGTGCCAAGAGAAGGCAAGCGCAGTCGAGGATGGCAGAAAATTGGTGACGTGATGAAGTTAGGAAATTTACAGGCCCAAGTTGGAATCAGCTAGCGCAAGACAGGGGTAATTGGAGATCGCAGGGGGAGGTCTCGGCCTGCAGTAGACATAAATATAGGCTGATGATGAATCATGAGCTATTGACGGAAAACATCTTAGCTAAAGCTTATCGTTCAGTGTAGTTGACGTGTGATGCCACAAAGAGGCGAATACAAAGACGCCAAGGTACAGACAGACACCAGACACCGCTGCAACAAGTGTTGACGACGTTGACGTGCTCTCGCCTGGAGCAGCCGTTGAGAATTCGAATTCACGCGAACAGATGACGTGCCGCCGTTGCTGCCATTGCGCATGCGCCGGCGCTGAAGCCGACAAAGGCGTGCGCGCTCCGAGAAGTCGGAGCGCCTTTTCTCATTTTTTTTCGTCTCTCATTTTCTGTGCGTGCATGCGCGCGAAACGGGTTGCCTTTCGCTGTTATTTTGCAGTTTTTTCCATGGAGGAAGGAAATACGTTGGCGCGCTGTGCCAACAAACAGTGTGTGCTATCGTATGGACCTGGAGCGCATATTTTGATGAATGCACTGTTTTTAAAAGCCGTTAGAAGGCACGTCAGGTTGCATTATCGCCGATGACGATGAGTAATACAGTTCATTTCTAGCATGTCTTCCAACGTATCGCCTAATGGGATACCTGCGCCAAGTTAGTGCACATTTGTCTGTTCTGGTGATATACGAGGGGCGTTCAGTAAATATTTCCCCTGACCCACTTCCTGTGGACGGAGAGCAACGAAACTTTGCAGATTTATTAGCACTTCTCTACATAGGTGCCACCCAGGGACACACACTTCTCCCATCTTTGGCGTAATAGTTCAGCGGAAATCCGCTAGGTGGAGATAAGTAATTAAGGGAAACTGAGACATCCACTCAAATGTAGCAATTTGCTACAATGGAAACCCAACCGGGTTCCTCGAAAGAAACCCTCGCAGTTGAAGAAAAATTCGTCCTGGTCCGGGACTCGAACCCGGGACCACCGCCTTTCCAGGGCAGCCGCTCTACCATCTGAGCTAACCAGGCGGCTAGCAGATGGCAGGGCGAAGTCGAATTTGTCGACATCCACCCATTGTAGCAAATTGCTACATTTGGGTGGATGTCTCCGTTTCCCTTTAATTCTCCCATCTTTTTATGCAACTGTAAACACCTCGCTTGTAGAAGTCGACAGGTTGACAGTCGAAAGGGCATGTTGTGACTTCAGAAATCACAGTCTCATCATGTGCAAAAATGCTTGCCCTTCAAATATGACTTCATCGTTGGAAAGAGGTGGAAGTCCGATAGTGCGAGGTCGCGTGAATAAGGGGGATGCGGTGGAATTTCAAAGCCGCAGCAGAGTGCTTCCATCGGGGCAATATGTGAGTTGTGAACTGGGGCATTATTTTGCAGAAGGCGGACACCTTTGGTGAGCGTGCTACGTTTCTTGCTTGTGATGGCCTCCCGCAATTTCTCCAGCAGTGAAGCACAGCATGCCCCAGTAATCGTGGCATCCTTTGCTAGGAAACTCATCAAGACTACTCCGTGCTAGTCCCAAAAGACTGTAAGCATGCCCTTGCCCGCCGAGAGCTGGGTGCGTGCCTTCTTTGGAGGCGGTGAGTCCAAGTGCTTCTATTGCATCGACTGGGCTTCAGTGTCCGAATCATAGCGATGGACCCAGCTTTCATCTTGTGTAATCAGTCTGTTGAAAAAGTCCTCCTGGTTTTCATGGCACATAGTAAAAAGAGCCTGGGAGCATTCGACTCGTTCCTGCTTTTAGAAAGGTGTGAGCAGCCGGGCAACCCAGCGAGTGGACATCTTACGCATATGAAGATGGTCCTGAATGATTTTTTTTCACGGAACCCACTGCTAATCTTGACATTTAGGGCTACGTCTCGAACGGTTACGTGGCGATTTTCCAAAATGGCGGCCTCCACTTGCTGGATGGTGTGTTCATCGATAGCGGAGTGGGGTCGCCCTGAAATCGGAGCAGTTTCCACCGAAGTCCAACCGTATTTGAATTGACGATGCCAGTTCTTTACTACATCATATGATGGGGAATCCTCTCCATAAACCCCATTTATCGCATCGAACGTCTCCCTTGGAGTGCTGGCCTTTCAAGTACAGGAACTTGATGACCTCTCTGTATTCCAGTGCATCCATTATCACACCTCACACCACTTCAGCACCTGTAAAAGAAAGACCGTTATTAGTTCAAAGTTGCACACAGGCGCGAGACCTAGAGTGACTTATGTCATTACACGTGCGCAGTTTCAGCATCCTGCAATAAATAGAAGTGAGTCAGGGGAAATCTTTATTGAACGCCCCTCGTATCAAAACAATCAATACAGTAATGATGTACGCATATCCTCGGCCGCACAGGCATACTGCCTGCGAAGGAATGGGTGGGCTCACAGGATTAGAACATATTTTAAGTGAACGAGAACCTTGGGTGAGTTTATAGCGCAGGATATTAGTCTACCAAAAGCCACCCAATGTTAGTGATGCAGCCCAGATATGAGGATAACGTGCAAAGTATCTGAGAATCAGACGACGCATAATGCGCACACAACATGCGCGACATCGTTTCATCGCACACTCGCCAATTCTGCGTTGTCAGCTACAAACATTACGAGTCTCTGCATTGTTAGCTTGATGCCTGTTTGGAATCCGCTTCTCGCTAAAGTTGGCATCCATAACATCTATTATCACGATTATTTGGATCGGTGTTTTCCTTTCTTTATTCTACTGCCGCAAAAGTCATGCTATACAACTGTGAAGACTGTCTCGGTATTGCCGAGAGCGACTATGGAGGCCATATAATGTGGTGAACAATACGGAGTTGGACATTATGTATATACTAAAGTCTGAAAAAAGGCTTTAAAGCAATCTCAGCAGTATACAACCTCACGCAGTGCCTTATATGAAACTTAGCTCTGTATTATCCGCTGGTACTTCGGCTTGGTTACAGCGTACACGGGTTGGGCCGAGATTAACAACTTTTGTCTATAGTCAATCTACAGACGGCAAGAAAACCTGAAGCAATAAGACTTTTGCAGTATCGGCTGTTTTTTTAGTTCATCTCACGTCTTACCACAATCGTTATACGGGCTGTTCCCGCTAAAATTAAAATGCCCCTTGGTGACATGCCACCCTATAGCCTTTATCAGTGGTGATATAGGAAACCGTGAAGAATAATTACAATCGCATAGAAGTATATATTCCGTCTTCGATCGTGCGGTTCGCAAGTAAAAATCACCGGCGAGGATGCATTCCAGACTAGGGTGCCCCGGAAATTACCTGTTGAAAACCAGTAGAATCGCGCATGAAACTCTGCGAGCAGATCGGCCCTCAAACACCTAAGTATCTGGCAAAAGAATAATTAAAGGCAGCATACTTCAATGACAAAGATGAAATGGTGACCTGTATAGCTTTTCTCTGTAGACTTTCTATAACCTGGCAATTGGCTAAAGAAATAGGCAATGAAAAACTTTTCTATATAGCCGGCGCATAAAACGAAAATAGGCAAAAAGAAAGAGTCAGTTTAACGACTTTTGCCAACAGGAAATTAATAGCTGGTGAATAGAGAAAAGGAAATATACACCTTATCAACTTTTGTCTGTAGACAATCTAGAAGCGGGGAGTAGACAAAAATGATCACCACCTTATCGACTCTCGTCTATAGACACTCTATAGATAAAGAATGAACAAGAATAAATAGAGACTATCGACTTTTATCTATCAGTAGTCTATAGAATGGAAGTAGACAAAAAGAAGGAAATATTTTATTGACTTAAGAACCTGCTATAGAATGGGAAATACATGGTTGTGATAACAGAAAACAAAGACTTAGAAATAAATATAGGAAACGATAGGTAGGGCGCTGTTTCTTACTTTTTTTTCTAAGTCTTTGTTTTCCTGTTATCGCAACCATGTATTCCTCATATCTCAACCCACTCACCCAGCAACAAGTTCTATAGAATGGAAGTAGACAAAAAGAAATAGAAACCTTATTAACTTTTGTCTGTAGACAATCTATAAACTGGGAGTTGACAAAAATGAGAAACGAAACGGCGATTTCTCTAGGAACGACCATCGAGGGAACTCGGTTCGTCGTATCCGACTCAATTTCCGCCAGTAAAAGTTATATGTCTGATTCAGTCAGCCCACCAGCCCAAAATATACTAAAACCACTATAATAGATCAAGCTCCTCTGGGTGCCTACCCACACCGGAAATCCGGGAAACGAAGTGGCCCCCTTGCTACCCGAGAAACAACCTCATGTACCGGACTCGCAAAGGGCAGCCCTAAGCTAGGGTGATCAGCTGAACATCTACAGAGAAGAACGTCAACTCTATCCACCACCACACGACTCTCTTACGCGTGCGCAGGCCACAACTCACAGCCGGCCGCAAACACATCTCGCTTTAAGCCCCAGGTGCCTAGCTGCCATCATCAAAGATGATAATGTATCAAAATGCACATATTTTGGCTTCGAAGAGGCCAGTCAGGACCCCATTCTATGGGGATGCCCCGGCAATATACCCCCTAGAGAGCTCACGAAGCAAGTTCCCTCACTGTTGGTGTGGGAATCGACAGTGTGATTGACAGACCTGGTCATTCAAACCAGGCTGCCAGAGTGGTCGGCTACTGTTCCGGCTCCCTGGGGCCCGACCTAGTCGCCCTGTCCAGCGTGGGCTTCATTTCCCCTCCCATCTTCATATAACAAAGGTTATTTCCCCCTTCCCCGCTAATCCTTGACTAAGGTGTCTGTTAGTGGTACTCCCACCTCGGCGTTGGTGTTTCCCTTGTTATGACCACAACAGGCAGGGCCTTACTCGAGCGCTTAATGTATCCCCTATGACCCCAGTATCCAAACGAGGAAACCACCCCAAAGCCCCGGGAAATACGGGATCGAAAAATAGGTTCTCCAATACCAAAAAAACATGAATCTGAAATATCATCAACCAAGAAGGCAGGCAAGGGCTAATAATCTACAATAGTGGCTCGGCTCGCATCCTGGAACGATATACACAGACGTAGCTAAAATACAAAATAACAGATACTGCCTAGCTGCTCTAAGCCAACGATCGACCATAACAGCCTCTACCAAAGCAAAACCAGCCAGTACGGCAGAGGCGGTAGGAATCGCCCTAGCCATCAAAGATAAAGACAGGACAGGAGAGTCAGCCTTGGTACTCACGGACTGCTAAGTAGCCTGCCGCCTCTATTAAATTGGAAACATCCCCAAGGCGGCCCTAAACATTTTGGGACATGATTTACAAGAACATCGTGCCATCGTGTGGTGCCCAGCACACACTGGTCTGGAGGGAAACGAAAGGGCGTATTGGCTAGCTCGCGCATTTCACATCCGGGCGCTGACGAGTCCTAACGACGAACATCTAACAAACTCACATGACGTCTTGAAAAACCAATGGCTTGACCGCCAAAAATATCGTATTCCGCACCTGGACCTTACCGGGGAACAGGCTCGTGACTGGCGCTGACTACAAATGAATGCGTACACAAATATATACCGACAACACCATATAAGCCCCACGCAATACACGGCCCGTGGTGTGGAGAACGGCCCACTCTTGCCCACATTACGTGGGAATGCAGTGTGTGGCCGCGAAATATCAATTACCCCTAATTGGGGCAAATACCCGGAAAAAGGCACTGGGAGACCTCCATGGCGCACGGAACGGAAATGGAGCCAAACCACCACGCACATGGAGCAAAACCTGTACTGAGGCAGTGGGTATTGTTACCTCTCAACTTGAAAAATCGCATTCCTAGGGCGTTTGGCACGAGTCAGGCCATTCATCAGCGCGCGCGGCGACAGCGACCGGGCGCGTTATAGGCTGTGACGCGTTAACAGCGGAGCTCGCGTCGCGGCGACGACAGCCACCGCCATCCGTGGATACGGTAATTACCGTAAATGTCCCTCTATCTAATCCTGGTCCGGGAAGCTAACCGTCACGGACAGCTCACTGATTGATGAAAGGGTCCTACGTCGACCAACACCATGGGAACCGCCCCACCTGTGTGAAAAACCAAAAGTCGGTCCCTAACCAGAAGTGGATGCGTGAGAAAGTAAGAGTGTCACTCGGTGATCGTACCACTAAAATTATCAACACCTTATCGACTCTCCTTTACACATAGTCTACAGAGTAAGATTCCACAAGAATAAAGAGACTGTATTGACTTTTGTATATAGGCAGTCTATAGTGCGCAAGTAGACAAAAAACATAATACCGAATTTTTATTGCGAAAGCAATTAAATGGACACTCCAAGCGGACGGCGTCGTCATCGCCGTCGTTCGTCAGGTTCCGTATAAAGTCCAAGGGCGATAAAATCGTCGCCGTGCGCCGTATGCTGTATGTGCGCGTGCAAGCACGCCAGGGACGCGCGCTCTCACCGAAAGAGAACGCACGGCGGAGTGCGAACGCGACGTCTTCCGTCGTGCGAAAGTCCGTTGGTGGATGGGAGGGAGAGAGAGGAGGCGACGTTTAGCTGCGGCACCTAAATGCGTATCTTGCGACCGGGCGCAAGGGGAACTGATGACTCAATCTCCCACGCGAAAGGAGGCAAGCGGGAAGGCAGCGCATGAGGGAAGGGGTGGGGGTTCTACTGCGCGGCTCCTGCGCGGCTCCTGGCTGTCGCGCGCACCGTATCTTGAAGCCGATCTCAACATGGCTCTTACCTTTGCGCTGTGCTTTCGTTGCTCAATTTCTGTTGAAGCGATAGACTGCACGAACCTTCGCTCGCTGCTGCCGTCGCACTTGCTCACGCCAGCGTTTTGACAGTGGTTGTCTGCGGTCATTGAGTGTGATCTATTCATGTTTGCTTATGCGTGCTGACACCATGCTTGTTAATTCAGTTAGTAAGCGAATGTGGCCAAGTTTATACAGCCGATAGAACTACTATGTTTACTCCGTAAGCTCTCTCCTAATTTGATATCGCAATTGATGCTTAGCCTTTCGGGCGAAACTGCGACCTTTTTCTATAGACCGAATGGACGCAGACAAAAAAATACAAGCCTTATCACCTTTTGTCAAGAAACAGTCGGTAGATTTTGTATCGACAAATGATCGAATCTACGGGCGTCTTGCGGGGGAGTTTGAGGTGTAGTAGCGGCGCCTGGTGGCGGCGAGAGAAGTTATATCTGGGTAGTACCAGCTTGGGTAGTATCGCACTTTTTTCGGCCCTGTTGCGAGTGCGAAAAGGCTCGTCACTTCTCAGAGACCACGCTGCGAGCTGGCCGCAGCCTTGTTTAACGAAAACGGACTCGCCGTGAGGCGTAATGCTGGAAGCAGAATGATTCGGCGACGCCGATCCGGAGAGACCTAGCTCAGCCGCGAAAAAGCGTCACCGTCGTTACTGCTGCGTTGTGAGCTGCCACGAGCAACAAGGCCTGAATCCCAACATCAGATTCTACCATTTTCCTTCAAGGCCTCACGAAGCAGAGCGTCGGGCGCGCTGGATAACTCCATTACCTCATTATGAGCAGCACAGATTTGAGAGTTAAATGTGCTCATCCTTGACCTCAAGCCAGAACGTTGAGGCAGCGCAGCAAGGCAGAATTGATTACAGCACACCGATGTTCGAGCGCTGTCATTAAAAGCTACATCAAGCGAGCATCGCACGAGCTCGCGCTGCAGCGCTATTCGCACGTAGTACGTACGTTACTGCGAGCTCATATGCATTGCATTAGTTATTTATCAGTTGCTACATATTTATCAGATGGCCGTTACTACAGCGCAGGCATGACTACTTGTCTAGCGGCATGCAGTCGACAAAGATTGCAGGAGGCCCGCCGTTTCGCGGCATGCTGAAGGAGCGATGCCATCGCGGCGCGTACGATCGTACGCTCGAGCAGTTCGTACATCGCGGCAAGCTGAAAGACCGCTGCCGTCGCGGCGCGTACCGTCGTGCGCTCGAGCAGTTCCGTACACATGATGTCTGCTTATCGCTGCTGTTAATTGATTTATAGCAAACATTTCCTCGCGTTTGTGCGCCTGAATCTAGCAGCGTGCAAACCTTACCTGAAGTTCAACTTCGTACGTGACTCGCTTCACTTGCGATTGACACCGCGCTAAAACTTCGCCGCTTATTTCTTGAACGGCGCACACGTATTCGGCGTATCATAATTTCTTGCCTTTACGCAGCCTGCCACCCCTGAAAAAATCTTCGGCGCCCGATATTCGCTGCAAGCCGTGGTACAACACAACTGGAAGTGACGGGTCCATATTGTAAACGTGCTTTCCGAAGCAGACGACCGGGCTTGGTTCTACCCTGTTTCGGATTGAGGGCGCTTTTTAGCACCATTTTCGCTGCGCCCCCTGGGCAACGCAGAAGCCCGATAGAAAGTCAAAGTCGTCTATAAAAGAGTATACAGACACTCTATAGACAATGTAAACTCTTTTTATCGTGATAGAAATTATATGGACACTCCAAGCGGATTTCTGCCGATGGCGTCGTCGCCGCCGTCGCCGTGAGGTTCCGTATAAAGTCCAAGGGCGATAAAATCGTCGCCGCGCGCTGTCTGCTGTATGTGCGCGTGAAAGCACGCGAGGGACGCGAGCTTTCACGGGGAACAAACGCACGGCGGAGAGCAAACGCGACGTCTTTCGTGGCGTGAACGGCCGTGGGGGGATGGGAGGGACGAAGGGGAGGCGACGTTGCTGCGGCACCAAATCCCTATCTTGCGACCGGGCGCAAAGGGAACTGGAACTTCGCAGGCGAACGGAGGAAAGCGGGAAGGCAGCGCGGGAGAGAGGGCGTGCGGCTTCTGCTCTGCGAGCAACTTGTACTTTGCGCGGCGGCGGGCGGTCGCGCGCATCGTATCTTGAAAGCAATCTGAAACACGGTTCCTACCTTTGTACGCGCTGTGCTTATGCTCAGTTTCCGTTGAAGCGATAGACCACACGAACTTTCGCTCGCCGCTGCTGGCGCGCTCGCTCAGGCCAGCGTTTTGACAGCGGTTGTCTGCGGTCATCCATTGGGATGTTTGCTAGTGTGCGCTGACACTATGCTTGTTAATTCAGTCAGCAAGCGAATGTATCCAAGTTTATACAGCTGATAAAACTACTATCCTTACTCCGTATAGCTCTGTACTAATTTTCTATCGCAATTGATGCTTTGCCTTTCGAGTGAAACTGCGACATTTTTTTTTTGTAAGGGAAAAGCTTGTGCGTTTGGCCCAGTGAATTCCCTAGAAAGAGTCGTAGCGCAGCTGCCTATGTGATGAGGAGGAGACTCACGGACCAAGTAAAGGTTCGATGCTGGGGTCGGCACATGCTGGCACGGGTGGACATAGGCGATGTGGAACGACAAGACGCGGAATGACGCGACGGTTCAAATGGCGAGAGCTCTTGTGACTGAGTACTCGAGGTGGCGTATTCAGAAAGGACGGCTGCCCGCAAGTCATTGTGGAAGTCGGGGCCGGGGAGGGGGGGGGGGGGGTGGCAGCCGGAGCCTGGAACCTTGTAGATACAGAAGTGTCTGTCCAGATGGATGAACCAGATGTCTGGCATGTCAATGTAGAATACCTCGATGCCCTAAAACCGCCGGACGTCCGCCAGTTCGTGTGAGGCCACGTCACTCTCGCCTTTGTAGATTCGGTGCGGTGACGCTGTCATGGCTTTGCTCCGTTGTCCGAGTCACCAATTTGTAGGAGGCGGATGGAGGAGGTAGCCGCCGTGGCAACTGTTTGTTTAGGCCGGTCAGCCATGGTGTCCGCGGGATCTCGGGGGTGGCAGATACCGCGGCCACTAAGGTCGAGCGCACTAGCGTGTTGTTGTTGCCTCAAAGCATGGCTCGTACCAACGAGGGGATTGGCCACACTGGATGGATTGAAACGCACACCGTACAACATTCAAGGGCTAAAGTCGAACATTCAGATACTGATAACACATATTTTGGGAAGGCCTATAGATAAACCGAATAAATAGAAATAAAAATACAATAGAAAACTAAATGTAGTGAAGACGAATGCCCGGCGCTGCAGCCACATCGCCAGTCATCCGGGCAGCGCGAACTCGAGATTACCTGAGCCGCTCTAGTTGAGACACGCTGCTAACGCTGCCCGCTGCTCTCTTGTACTGTGTTCACTGTGTTCGCTCAGAATCTAATGTGAACACAGTACAAGAGAGCAGCGGGCAGCGTTGGCAGCGTGTCTCAACCAGAGCGGCTCAGGCAATCTCGAGCTCGCGCTGCCCGGATGACTGGCGATGTGGCTGCAGCGCCGGGCATTCGTCTTCACTACAATCACCCCCCATCGGAAAAGGAGCCATCCTGGCGACTCATGGTGAACATAGAATCAAGGGGTCGTAATACGGCTTCAGGCGTTGTACGTGGACGGTTTCACGACCACGACAGCGTTGCTCCGTAGGTGGCGTGACAGGCTCGACAATATAGTTCACAGGTGATGTCTGCGCTACAACATGGTAGGGTCCTTGATATTTTGATACAGGCTTGGATGAGAGGCCAGCAGGAACGGCAGGAACCCAAAGCCACACAAGGGAGTCCGGAAGAAAGTGACAATGCGTGTGATCATCGTCACGTCGAGATTTTTGTTGCCATTGGTCGACGGCTGTAAAGGAACGGGCGAGTTGACGGCATTCCTCGGCGCGGCGGGCAACTTCAGAGATGGGTGTACATTCGGATGAATCGGGTCTGTACGGAAGAATGGTGTCGAGGGTAGTCGAAGGTTCGCGGCCGTACAAGAGGAAGAATGGGGAAAAGTTTGTGGTCGCCTGTGGTGCAGTGTTGTAGGCGAACGTGATGAATGGCAGAATGAGGTCCCAATCAGTGGGATCAGAGCGACGTATTTGGAGAGCATATCGCCAAGGGTGCGGTTAAATCTTTCCGTCAGACCGTTAGTTTGAGCATGGTAGGCGGTGGTGGTGCGATGAACGATGCGACATTCAGTAAGGAGCGCGTTTACGACTTCGGAGAGGAACACACGTCCTCTATCGCTCAAAAGTTCGCGAGGTGCACCGTGACGGAGAATAAAGTTTTTCAGTAGGAACGATGCGATATCACGAGCTGTGGCAGCAGGCAGAGCGGCTGTTTCTGCGTTTCGCGTTAAGTGGTCGATGGGGACGACTATCCAGCGGTTTCCGGAAGCCGTGCTCGGAAGGGGTCCATAGAGGTCAATCCCAATGCGATCGAAGGGCCTGGCAGGACACGGGATTGGCTGTAGTAGGACCAGAGACATGCTGAGAAGGAACCTTGCGGCGTTGGCACTGAGGGCACGACGGAATGTACTTGCATACAAAGGTGTACATGCCACGCCAATAAAACCTGGAGCGAAGCCGGGTGTACGTCTTGAAGACACCCGCGTGTGCACACTGCGGGTCAGTGTGGAAGGCAGAACATATTTCACCACGAAGATGTCGCGGTATGACGAGCAACCACTTGCGGACGTCGGAGACGTAATTCCGGCGATATAGAAGTCCATCCCGCATTTCGAAGTGCGAAGCTTGACGGCGCAAAGCTCGAGAAGGTGGAGGAACAGTCGACGGGTTAGAAAGGAAGCGGATAAGAGCACTAATCCAGGCATCCTTGCGTTGCTCCGAAGCCATGTCGCAGCCTACTGGGAACGAAAGTACGTGGTCAACGGCAGAGAGGCAGGCATCGCTTACGGTTGACACGGGCGAACGGGAAAGCGCGTCGGCGTCGGTGTGGCGGCGGCCAGACCTGTAGACAACGCGCACGTCGAAATCTTGCAACCGCAAAGCCCAGCGAGCTAATCGACCTGAGGGGTCCTTCAATGTGGACAGCCAACAAAGTGCATGGTGGTCTGTAATTACGTCAAAGGGGCGGCCATAGAGGTAGGGTCGAAATTTACCAAGTGCCCAGATTATGGCCAAACATTCTTTCTCCGTAACGGAATAATTTGTCTCTGCTTTGGTGAGGGTGCGGCTTGCGTATGCAACGACGTACTCGTCGAAACCAGATTTGCGCTGCGCGAGCACAGCGCCGAGCCCAACACCACTGGCGTCAGTGTGTACTTCGATCGGAGCACTCGGGTCGAAATGACGCAGTATAGGCGGCGATGTTAATAGACGACGCAACTCTTGGAAGGCATCGTCACAGGCAGGGGACCAGGCGTAATTGTTCAAGTCGCTCCGTAGAAGCTGATTCAAGGGAGCGGTGATGGACGCAAAATTCCGAATGAAGCGGCGAAAGTAAGAGCAGAGGCCAAGGAAGCTGCGAAGTTCTCGTACGGAGGAAGGTTTGGGAAAATCAGCAACTGCACGGAGCTTGGCGGCGTCAGGAAGAATACCGTGTTTAGATACGACATGGCCAAGGATGGTGAGCTGACTTGCGCCAAAGTGGCATTTCTTCAGGTTGAGCTGAAGGCCGGTGGCAGTTAGGCACTGTAACACTTCCTCCAACCGACAGAGATGGGTGGGAAAATCGGGCAAAAAAATAACCACATCATCTAAGTAGCACAGGCACGTTTTCCACTTGAGACCACGCAACAGGTTGTCCATCATACGCTCAAATGTGGCTGGGGCGTTGCAAAGCCCGAAAGGCATGACACGAAATTCATATAGGCCATCTGGTGTTACAAAGGCCGTTTTAGGTTGGTCTTCGGGTGCCATGGGGACTTGCCAATAGCCGCTACGTAAGTCGATAGAAGAGAAGAACTCCGCGCCTTGGAGACAGTCAAGGGCGTCGTCAATTCTCGGAAGAGGGTAAACATCTTTACGAGTTATTTTGTTAAGACGACGGTAATCGACACAGAATCGAATCGATCCGTCCTTAACAAGAACAACGGGACATGCCCAGGGGCTATCGAAAGGCTGAATGACGCCGCGCTTCAGCATGTCAGCTACTTGGTCATCGATGACACAGGCGCTCTGTCGCGGATACACGATAGGGTCTTTGTCGCAGTGGCGCACTAGTACCCGTGTCGATGCGATGACAAACAGTTGACGTGCGGCCCAAGGGAACAAGCTGGCAGTCGAAAGACGAACGGAACTTGTCGAGAAGGCGTAGAAGCTGGGCGCGTTGGGAAACAGTCAACGTGTCGGCGATGGAGCTATGGAGAACATCGGGCGAAGTCGGCTCCTGCGCGGGGTTACAGGTCATTCCGGCGACCTCATGAGTGGCGGATGGAACCAGTTGGCATGTCAATGATGGCAGCAGGGGTCGACACACTGGACGCGGCCAACGCATTCCCCACGAAGCAAAGTGAGAGGACAGGACAATTGGTTGGAGACGAGCAGTCTGCTGATGCCGGCATGAACGTCCAAAACAGCGAAAGGCAGCGGGGAACATTTGCGACGAGCGAAAATGACGGATGGCGTAAAAAGTGCGCTGGCATCAGCAACAAGGTTGCATGACACCTGTGGCTAGGGCAGAAGAGTGCGGTCGAACTGTAACGTCTTCGGCAACAAAAACTTTATCGTCAGGTTCACGAGCGTCAAGGAGCGGAGCGTCGCACAGCGTTTGAAATTCCACCTCAGCACGAGAACAGTCGATGACGGCCTTATTAGCGGAAAGGAAGTCCCAGCCCAACATAAGATCGTGGGAACAGGAACACAGCACCAAAAATTCGACGATGTAGAGGAGGCCGTTCATCACAACACGAGCAGTACACGCTAGCTGCAGGCGTGATGCGGTCTGCGCTGGCAGTACGAAGGGATACGTTTGACAGTGGCGTCGTAACTTTCCTGAGCGAACGCCAAAGTGTGGCACTAATAACCGAAACTGCGGCACCAGTGTCAACGAGGGCGAGTGCAGCGACGCCGTACACATATACACCGATAACATTAGTCGGAGAAGGGAGAGACCTTGGTCTGTTCGTGGGTGACGCAGTTCTCGCCTTTGGAACTGCGACGATTAGTTTTCCCGTTCCGGCGTAGAAGGACGACGACGCATCGGCAAAAGCGAGCGACGTCGGGGCGATGGTGAACGGCGGTCAACAAGAGGGCGGTGGACCGAGTAAGAAGACATCTGGCCAGGGTTCTGAGGCACGGAGGACGACGGGTATGGTGAACCGTATGGTTCGGTGTCGAAGCTACTGCGGTAGGATGTTGGGCGGCGACGGTAAAATCGTGCAATGTGGCTAGGGAGACCACATGCAAAACATATTGCTCAGTTGTCAGGAGTGCGCCATTGTCCACTGCTGTGTGGGTACCGCGGATGAACGAAGTGAGGGGCTGGACGCAGTGGCACGGCTGATGGGAATGACACAAAGGTCTGAGGTGGTGGCCGTGCGAGAGCCTCGGCATAGCTAAGAGGTGCAGTCACCTCGGGAAAAGCAACGGGAGTCGGCACCGGTGGAGTCTCGCGGGCACAAGCGAGAGCTTCGCAAACTTCCTCGTGAATGACCTGGCGAAGGTTGGCCGGCAAAGGCGAGGGTGGTGATGTGGCTGAGGACAGCAGCGAAAGCTGGCGAGCGACCTCAGCACGGACGAACTCTTTAATTTGGCAAAGCAAGGAGTCCATGTCAAGAGCCACGGCCACGCTCGCGAGGCTTTCATCGGACACAGGTGGGCGCCGTGTGAGAAGACGCTGCCTGCAAAGCTCATCGAAACTCTGGCAAAGCTCAATGACCTGAGAAAGTGTGTCAGGGCTTTTTGACAGCAGCATATGAAAGGCATCGTCGGAAATGCCCTTCATGATGTGACGTACCTTGTCCACCTCCTCCATCGTCGGGTTGACACGCCGGCAGAGGTCGACGATGTCCTCTATGTAGCTGGTGAACGTTTCACCAGTTTGCTGGGTCGGCTGCGCAGGCGCTGTTCAGCGCCAAGCTTGCGCACGCTAGGGTGGCCGAAAACGTCTGCGATGCTGGTTTTGAAGCGAGCCCACGTGCGGAGATCGGCTTCGTGGTTTCGAAACCACAGCTTGGCGACGCCCGATAGATAGAACATCGCGTTGTTGAGCTTGTGGGTGTCGTCCCATTTGTTAATGTTGCTGGCGCGTTCATACCGTTCCAGCCAATCTTCAACATCTTTCTCATCGGTGCCGCTGAAGATGTCAGGATCCCGCTGACGCTGGGCACCGGTACATACGATGGCTGGAGTAACCGATGGGGATGTCGGGCTGGCGTCGTCAGGCATGACGGACGGCAGAGTTCGGGTGCGTAATTCCAGCTTGGGGGAGACCGCAACACCTCCACCAGAATCTCACGCGAACACAGGACAAGAGGGCAGCGGGCAGCGTTCGCAGCGTGTCTCAACCAGAGCGGCTCAGGCAATCTGGAGCTCGCGCTTCCCGCATGACTGGCAATGTGGTTGCAGCGCCGGGCATTCGTCTTCACTACAATATATATATATATATATATATATTATATATATACGCAGAAATTTATCGGGTGAGGTAGCTAGGACAAACAGCATTTTACCGGGAAGACGAAAAGAGAATCTTGCTTTGAAAATGCTTAACCAGTCTAAACTGATGAAGTGTTTCTCTTTAGTGTCCCTTCAAATGAAAATATCAAGACGTGGGCTGTTTAGCTGGGCTCACACTGCTAGGACTGATGCCAAGAAGGCTAACACAGCTCGATCGTTCTGCGCACCCAGGTGGCCGGCGTGTGGACGCTGGTGACGTGCGTGACGGACGAGTTCCCGTCGCTGCGGCCACTCACGGGCTCCCTCATAGCGGCGGTCTGCATGGTGGGCTGCGTGGCGAGCCTGCCATACACCACGCCGTACGGATATCTGATCGCCCTGCTGGTCAACCGGTTCGCCGTGCAGGTGTGTGGACCTCCTTGATGATTCAGTTGATTTCATTGTTTATTGTTTAATAAAAGGCTCCTAACCACTCCGAGATCGAAGGTGAGCGAGCGGTTTCTCTCTAGCCTTCGCTACCCTCACTAAGGGCACCCTCTCCTCTCCCTGCGTGCTTCTCTAGAAGACGTAGGTGTTGCTTGGTCAGGACCAAACGTCACACGTGACGTTGGCGTTATGTTTGAGAGCGAAAGCTGTACTACGCCATGTATCGCAAGGTCAGTCATTGCGTCGCAATGACCTTGAGCCGCTGGAGCACGAGCCGCTGGAGCTCAAGTGTGGCAGATGTCACGCCACGACACGTGATCCGCTGGGGAGAGGCGTTGCAGTTGCGGTCTCTCGGAGCCTCGCCGCTGCGGATACCACGTGACTAGGAGAGGGTTTAATAGCTTCGCCGGCGCGTGGTCGCTCAGTCGCGCCATGCATGGCGCGCCGGCTGGGCCGCCTGTGCATGCCCTTCAGCGCAAGCGACCGGCAGGTGTGTGGACCTCCTTGATGATTCAGTTGATTTCATTGTTTATTGTTAAATAAAAGGCTGCTAACCACTCCGAGATCGAAGGTGAGCGAGTGGTTTCTCTCTAGCCTTCGCTACCCTCACTAAGGGCACCCTCTCCTCTCCCTGCGTGCTTCTCTAGAAGACGTAGCTGTTACTGGGTCAGGACCAAACGTCACACGTCACGTTGGCGTGTGACGCAATCATCCAGTAGATATAGCTAGAGGGCAGGCTGCGCAATCTCAAGCAAAGGCAAAGTTGGCTGCTGAAACCCCGTAGCAAAGAGAGGCCAGATACGCGCTCATCAGTAAAGCCTACAAAATTGCCTTGGGCCTGTTCCCCTCCACGTCCACAGCGCAACTACTCAAAATGGGAGTCCACAACATGTGGGAAGAGCTCGTCGATGCGCACAACGTCAACCAGCTGGAGAGACTAAAGCTGACAAAGACGGGAAGAGCCCTGCTCCAACGTCTGGGCTACCAAGTCGAGGATGTCTGAGAGACAACTGTTGAGGCATTAGATCTCTTCCTTATGTAAAGTAATCGAACGCCGACTCACGCACGCACTTCCACCATTATTGATGTGCCAAGCGTCGACCATTAGACGCGTATCTTCACTCCTATGCCTGTACAGTATGGCGCACCCATGGGCGTAGACTCTCACGTAGACCGGCACGTGTACCCGATTGACACGTGGTGCTACCATTCAGATGAGTTTTGTGTCTTGTTTCTCTTTTTCGCCTCAGTGTTTGCTTCAGTTGATAGTCGGTGTTTGTGTTGTCCTCTTGTGTCCGTGTTGCAGGCCTTACCTTTTTGCATTATGGAGCATGCCTTGCCCGTCGACTCTACCCTCCTCCCCATCCCCGACTATCCCGCTCCCAACAAATCCTCTGGAGGTGACTGGAGACCCGAACTCTTCCCACCCCTCAGCTCCTATCCCACTTCCGCCCCATTTCGCCAGAGTGCACTCTCTGTGGAGAGTCGCACGCCACCTTAGACCACATGCTCCTCGGCTACCCTGCCGATCCTCCCCCGCAGGGACAGCCCGCCATCGGAACATGGGAGGAATGGGAGGTCCTCCTTGCGTCCCAATACCCGGACACCCAACTTCGCTGCGCGAACAGGGTGCCAGTGCTGTGACCCAACGTGGCCTGGACACATGCGCGTAATGTGAGGGCTGTGCGGTGGCCCTGGGCCCTTGAAGGGTCCAAACTCACTCGCCTAATAAAGTTTTTCCATCCATCATCCATCGAAAACTTTGGTAGTAAGTTATACGCGGAAAACACCATGTGCAATTTTCATCCACCCTTCGTGATGCTCCATTGCCCAAGGCTGATGAAATTAAATATCTTGGCGTTTACTTCGACAAAACGCTATGCTTATCTTCGCAAGCTAAATATCCGAAACAACATGCCCTTCGCGCGCTTGGTATTGTTATTCCTATATCGCATTGCTTCGATTATACTGCTGCCTTCCTGAAATTTTATTCTACCGCGTGCCTTCCATTACTAAAGTATCAGTCAGTAGTTTAGGATACTACGAGCAGATCGAATTCTGACCTCATTGAGCGCAACCGTAATAAATTGATAAACATTTTCAAGTACTACGTCTACGTTCCAGCGACCATGTACAATTTTCCGTTCAGCAGAAGCATACCAAGAAGCATTCCGCACTATCTACGTGGTCTTGTTGCAGCATTAACTGTCGTATGGCTCATATCCAAAAAACATGCTATAAATATTCTGCGTATATTGACATATTTGAGAGTTCATACGTTTTGTGTATGTTAGATAATCAGTTGTACAGTTAACTGTACAACAGCTTGCTCGTTTTCTTTTTTTTTTACTTGTTTGTTTCCGTCATATTTTTTGCTGACCACATTGCTCTTCTCGTACATTCTGCCTAGCGTATGAATTTTTGGGTGCACCAGTGTGAAGGCTCCGTAGCTATTTCTGGGCACCGTAATAAATATTTGAATGATTGATTCATTGAGTGCTTGATTATATCTTTGAAAACGTGCTGTTTTCTATCTGCTCCGAGCTTCATGATTTCTCTTTTGCCAGTTTCCCAAATGCACTCCTCTCCTCTCTTTTCATTGTTTCCCTCTCCTTCCGTAAATTTAAGTTGTCTCGATTTTATGCTTACTGTTGTTGTTATGCATGTTGTTGGATCATTGCTCATTATGCACCTATTCATTCTGTCGTTTTCTTCATTCTATGTTTTGCATGCCATAACTTTTGGTCGTACTTGTTTTACCTTTTTTATTTTTCATTTGTCTGATGCGCCAGTATTTAGATGTCGATTTGTTCCTAGACAAAATAAAGATTGTTTAAATTTTTTCTACGGTAAACGCTCAGATTCCAGTACTGCTGGTGGCCTGCTTGGAGACGCTGTCGTTCGTCTGGGGCTACGGCGTCGACAGGCTGCTGTTCGATGTGAATTTCATGGAACAGGGCATGCTGGGCCGTTACTGGATCCGCTGCTGGAGCGTGTGGACGCCGTGCGCCCTACTCGGAGTCCTGGTGGCGACGTTCGTGACCCTCCAGGACTTCGTCCGAGACCTGGAGAGCCACTACGACGTGCAGGCGAAACTCGCGTGCCAGTTCCTGCTCGTGGGCTCGCTCGCCGGCATCCCGTTCCTACTCGTCACCTGGCTCATGGAGAACAACCTGGTAACCATGCCACACGCGCGCACTTGAATCTGTCTTGAATGTGAACTACGGTAATTATGTGCCTGGAAGACAATTAACCTCACCAATATGTTTTAATGCGTAGGCATTCTAGGGCTATTTCAGTGGTAAATCAGACCGTCTGTCAGTCTGTAACGTGTGCTACGATGCCCTCTATTCGCCCCGTGTTCTATGAGCGGCGCCCTCTCGCGTGTGACGTCAATGGGGGGACTCCGCTGCCACGCCGCACGCGCGCTCGCTATGTGAAGGCAGTTTGAAGCTGTCGACCGTCCTGCTCTGCTCGAATTTTTGAAAATCGAGTCTTCAGGGTTTTTGGCCAGTATGCATGGAATGTTCCAGGACACTATTCGCTGCCAAATCTAGCCCAGTAGTCGTCACTACGCGCAGTGTGGATTGCTCGTGGCGTCATCTGCTACTCATCAGTTTGTATACGTGCGTGTACGGCGTTGGCTTCTCGCCATTGCTGTTCCGTTTTCATGGCACACCCACAACGATTTGTCGGCCCTTTCTTGGCAATGAACTGCGGGATTTGGCGTTCAGCTACGGTGCCTGCGCTGTAATAGCGTGTTTGACTATGCAGCGCGTGCAGCGTGTTCGGTCGCGTACTCCCTTTGCCACATACATGACGATTTTGTTGCTGCCCAACGCGGTAAGCATATCATGAAAGTTTGATGCCACGCTCTAGAAACTAAGTGGTCCCTGCGGTACAATAATGCATGCACTGCTCTAGCGGCATTGCAGCAAAATGTGGTCGGGGACGTCTGATACAAGGGCGGATAAAATTATTGAGCAAAACAAAATCACGTAGTCTTGTGCTGCAGTATTGACCTTCTCATAATTTTTAATTCCGATGAATCACTTCCACCATGACACAGCTCGCCCCTGCATGCTAGTCGGCTCAGCGTAACCCTTTTTTTCTTGCTCCTACCTTGGGTAGCGTGCTCATTCCCCATGCTAGATTCGTCCAGCGATGATAATTAATGCTATCGCGTAACAAAGGCAACAACCCTTTCTTACATCACCATTCTCAATATATTTTGCTCGGTAAGCGCGTCATACCTATTCAAAACTAAAACAAGATATTGGATAACTTTAGGTTTGTTGGGAGCTACACAGATTAAGTCGCTGAAGCTCTAAACGTGCACACAAAGAAAGACGAAGGGGCGGGGGGGGGGGGAGGCAGACGCATAAAGGCGGAATGTTGACCAGTATTTCTGAATTTCCTGAAGACAATATTTTTATTATTACGCTAATAAATAATGTTTTCCGAGTGGCTTCCGGTACTCGAACAGTGCGTTGAACGACAATAGTATTATGCTAACCTAAACAAACATTTTTTTCGGGTTTAGAAAGTGGTAATGAGATTTATTTGCAAGAAAATAGTGCGAAGCATGGTTGAAAATTGGAAACGAAAGCGCGTGGTGCAACACTAATGTTTAAGGTAAACCGCTTCTCAGTAAAATAACAAGACTTTTCTTGTCAGAAAAAGTTTTACATTTGGAACCGAAAGTTACTGGAATTACAAGCGAAATGTGAAATTCGCATTCAGCTACAATGTCGCTTTGTCAACGCAAAATTTTGCGCATGAGCGCTGCAATCGCGCTTCATTTTCAAAGATGTGACAATTCTCATTTACTGGCTTGGCGCGATGTTTATGACTGAGTCACGAGATCGGGTCCCTGCCCGCGAGAGATGGGGTTATATGTAGTATAAAAATATATGTAAAAATAAATTCCGATATCTTACGCGACAAACCCACAACATGATTATCAGGCACGTAGTGTAGGACTTGGGACCACCTGGGGTTCTTTAGCGAGCACCTAAATATAAATGCAACAAGCGTGTCTGCAATTCGCTCCATTTAAGTACGGCCGCCACAGAAAAGGTGGAATCAGCGACTTCGAGCCAAGCAGCGCAACGCCAGAGCCACTGGGCGATCACATTGGGCGGTTATATGGAAGACGCATTTAATATAGCAGGTTTGTTGTCCTCATAAAGCCGACAATAATAAAACTAACACTAGGATGAAAATACAGATGGTAATTGGAGAGCGTCGGTGCTACGCGAGCACGCAGTTAGAGAGCGAGCAAACGCATAAAATGAAGCAATTGTAGGCCGGAGCGTAGCAGACGACAAAGGCGAGTCCCTCCTCTGACGTCACGGGAGCGCCGTTCGCAGCGCCGCTGTCGGTAGCGCACGAAGCCCATAGGTAGACATGGGGTCCATAGGGGTATATATACCCGAGAATGCCTTATGAGTTCGTATGACTACTGAGATTTAAATTAAATTATGGGGTTTTACGTGCCAAAACCACGATCTGCTTATGAGGCACGCCGTAGTGGGAGACTCAGGAAATTTGGACCACCTGGCATTCCTTAACGTGCACCTAAATCTAAGTACACGAGTGTTTTCGCATTTCACCCCAATCGAAATGCGGCCGCCATGGCCGGGATCGATCCCGCGACCTCGTGCGCAGCAGCCTACTGAGATTTATGAGTATGACTATATATATATTGTAATAGAAGCAGAGGGCGCCCCGTGGGTATGTGGCCGACTGAAGGAGGAAGACGAAGGACCCCTGGCCGTGAATCGCGAGAGAACCGCGTGCTACAACAGCCACTTGCAGGGCCTACCTGTTACCTAGCGTTCTTAACACGTTATCGACGACAATAAACCCTCGTCGTGGTTGAAGAACCACGTTTGGCTACGTCGGCGAGGGTAGAAGGACACATAGGACAGCTTAGCATGGTCCGTTCCCATTTTTTATGGGCACTTAGTACACGTTCGTACGATGAGAGGCCCCTGGCTTGCCACGTCGGTTCGGCGGGTCCCACTGAGTAATGGGTGGATCGCGATGAAGAGGGACGGCCCGGCGCAGACGATATATATTGTAATCAATACCAGAACAACTAGTAGAAGCAGAGTGCGCTGCTCAAGCAGTAAGAAGACGTTTCAGAAGGCTTGCGGTGATTTCTGCCATTATCGGTTCGCGTGCTATGAATATGTCTGCTTTAGAGCGCAGCTGCCCGTTCTGGCGGCGATCATCGGCGTCCTCCCGCGTAACCGAGTGTAGTGGCGCAAGAAAGAAAGAGGGGAGGAGGAAAACGGAGGAGGGTATGGCGAAAGCGTGAGAAGTGTAGTGCGGCGACGATGGCGACGAGATGGCACCAGAGTATATAGCGCACGTTGTCGGGGAGGTCTGTCGGCAGCGGCTGCTGTGAATCGCGCCCACGCGTCACCGACGCGCTGGATCTCGCGATCCGCGGATTTGCGAGGCCGTCCCGCAACTCTTCGCCCCGTTTGCGAAGTGTCGCACGAGACCGATTGTCGGCACCAGCTACTATATCACGAAATGAAAACACGTATAGAGCTGCGCTCAAATTTTGCATTAGGAAGTATAGTAATCGCCAGTGAAATTTTTTTATATAAAGAGTGCTTATCAGAAACGTCCCATTATATTTGTTGGAGGTTGCTAGTTGTCTACAACCCTGGAACTCCGCAGCCGTACCTTGCCTCCAATTTCTATCGTGGCCGCGGACGAAGAGCAGCAGGTTGCTTCCTAGCCTCCGACTATTGTCTGTTCCGGTCCGGTTCGGCAACGTGACCTTGCTTTCTTCAGTGGAACCGACGACCAGGGCGTAGGAGGATTGGCTTGAATGACACGACCAGATAAGCAAGCACAACAAATAGCACTACGGCCATTGTCATCCTGTCATCACTAATGTACTCTAATGTCATCTTGCACTTCACTGACGTCGCCAATCAGTGTTTGCGCAATCACGAGACTGACGTTAGCACCTGGGCGGCCTTCAGAACGAAATTCGCCAAGCTATTCGGTCGTACAGCCGTTCGCAAGTTGGATGCCGAACAGAGCTTGCGAGGACGAGCTCAGCAACGTGGTGAGAACTACACTAGCTACATTGAAGATGTGGTCGATCTTTGCAAGAGTGTCAATGCAAGCATGCCACTGCAAGCGTGTCGTTCCAAGTGTGTCAACAGAGGCCGACAAGATCATACACATCTTGAAAATGTGTCAATGACGATGCATTTCAGATGCTTGTCGCCACGAATCCGTAAACGATACCGACGGTATTAAATTTTGTCAAAGCTATGACGAGCTACGGTTGCAACGAGACTCTATTTGCAATGCCTCCTGGCACCAACAAACGATTTCGGCCTTAACAACTGCTTATCTTGCATTGGACCACTCTTTCTTACTTAACGAGATAAAGAACTTTGTACGCGAGGAGATGGCGCGCCAGCTGTCCCTCGTGCCTTGTACTCTTGATGCTGTCCCTTCACACTGCCGCCCTCGATACAACGAGTCATTTAAGAAAAGCTTCCGAGGTGCCAACCGGAGCCTCTCTCATACTGGTGACTGCTACGCTCGATCTACGCCGGATCCCTGGTCACGCCTAGGCATCCAATCACCTACGTCGAAGCCGTGGTGACACCGTCGGCCTCTACCCATTGCGAACTCCTATGTGTCCACACGCGCCTTTCTTACGTCGCGTGAACCTGTTCACCAGGCTGGCCTTCCATTTTCGCGACTGGCACCATGTTTAAAAACCCGTGGCGCGCTCCTCACAACCACCCCAACCGCCTCGTCGGTATCCCAGACCATATAGCTTGGTTAGGCCGCCGGCATGAGTTTCTCTCTCGTGAGGACGTACGCAGAAATAGCTATAGTTTTGCACCGACACCGTAGAATGCTTGGTCTGGTCCATCTACTAACTCCGTCTTTTGGACTTGCCAAAACTTCAACGCACGCCGGTTGACTTCACCACGTCGCCGTCCCCTTTCACCAATGCTGCGATGCCCTCACACTGTCCTTGAGGAAACCTAGAAGCCGCAGTTCCAGAGGGCAAGAACTGCGCAACTTTCAAACTTTTCCTAGACCTCATTTGTACCCATTTTATGTTGCCATCTGCGTTGAAAGTGTGCCCATTCTAGCCCTTTTTGACACTGGAGCAGCCGTGTCTGTAATTAATGCTACGCTTTTCCGTGAATTGCGGAAAGTAACGATGCCCCTTTCTGAGTTTATATCCAGCACGAATCCGACCTTTCGCGGCGTTATTCAAGATGTTTTGTACACCATCGAGTATATTTTGCTTCTGAAATGCTGCAACGATATTATTGGCATTATACTTTGCTGGGACCACCATTGCGCTCACCACGCCATCATCCACTCTGCTCGTGCCGAAGTCCAGTTTTCGGCGTTGTGTGAGTTCACTTTCGTCGACTCGCCGCTTCTGCCTGCAAAATATTGCCACCGACACGGCGATACCGCCTTTCTCATCCTGTCTAGTTCCTCTTTCTTGTGACGTCCCTACTGGCTGAACCGTTAATTTTACTCCTTCTGGAACCACTGTCCGTCGCAAGTGCTTTCTGATTCCTTTCGCTGTACTGACAATTCATGATACTTCCACTGCCATCTGTGTTTCCAGTCCCTTTCCCTGTCCATCGAGTGTACTGCGGGGCGAGTGGCTGCCAGTGTTGAAGAACTTGAACCCGTCTCTACTTAACCACAGTCCTGACCACCCGACTTCTCTACAAATGAACGCCATTGAAGCTTCCGCTCTACCTTCTCGACTTTCCTTTACCGAGGCCTTTTCCCCCAGCGTCGACGCTAACCTTAAGCTGAGAAACGCGCCCAGATCATCTCTTTCCTTGAACGCTTGCGCACGAGCCTCGATCACCTCCAACCTTCTTTGAGTCATAATTCAACCGTCGCTCACCATATCGACAGTGGTGTCGATGCTCATTTGCGTCAGCGCCCATATGGTGTGTCAGCCACTGAGCACTGCATCATCACAGAACAAGTTGACGACATGCTTCAACGCGACATCGTACAGCCCTCGAACAACCCACGGACGTCACCGGTTGTTCTCGTAAATAAAATTCAGTGCCATTCCACTCTGTGAAGGTGGATGACCAGCGAAGCTGTGTATGTGGTGATTGACCGTTGCTCCGGTGAAACGTTCCAAGTATGCGAGATCGGGGCCACATGGGCGGTTCGCATACACGTGGCCACCAGGGCAAGCTACGTCACGTCATGAAGAAGAAAACATAAGTTTGTGTGAAGAGCCCGGTGTGGTCCACACGTTTTTTACGATCCAGAAGTTTAAAAACGCCGCCATCCCGAGGTTTTCATACGACGCCACGAGGAGGCGCGACGCGTCCGAAATTGTTTTACAATCCCGAAGTTTTAAAACGCTGCCATTCCGACGTTTTCATACGATGCCACAAAGTGGCGCGACGCGTCTGAAATTGTTTTACGATTCCGAAGTTTAAAAACGCCGACATCCGGGAGTTTTCATAGGACGGCGCAATGTGGCGCCACATGTCTGAAGTTGTTTTACGATCCCGAAGTTTTAAAAAGCCGCCATTCCGACGCGTCTCAAATTGTTCATCTATCCAGTTTCGGTTGCCGGACGCGATCGCCTGGAACCTAGCCTATAACAGCTTCGCTGCGAAAATGATTCAGCACATTTAGCCTTAGGTGAAATATTTTGGCCACTACGAAGATCACGCATCATACTTGTGTCTTACAGACATAGTAAAGCACAGGAAGTACGGGACTACACGGTGCGTCGCGGGTAACAAAAGTCGGCGCTCTTCCACGCGGCCTTCCTCCTTCGTGCGCGCGAGATTGAGCCGCGATCGTCGGCTAACCATTGCAAGCTTTCCCTCACACATACAGCATACGGCTCACGGTGACGATGTTATCGTGCTTGGACTTTATACGGAACATCACGGCGATGGCAACGAGGATGGTAGAAATGCGCCTGAGTGTCCATAGAATTACTATCGCAATATATAATGTTAGGTTTAATTTAGTAGACAGAAAAAGAGTGGTCTGGATCAGAGAGGTAATTCTAGCTGACGTTAGGATAAAATAATGCATCTTGGAAGTACATCGAATACATAGGGTAGATAACCGGTGTACCTTTAGAGAATGGATTCCAAGGGAAGCGCAGTCGAGGATGCTATAAATTTAGGTGGGCTGATGAAATAAGGAAATTTGCAGGCGCAAGTGGCAATCAACATTCGAAAGACAGGGTTAATTGGAGATAGCAAAGGGAGGATTTCATCCTGCAGTGAACACAAAAGTTCGCCGACGATTACGGTACTCCCTAATGTGAAATTTCAGAGTAGCTGTATACGTGTTTTTATTTCGCGATATATTGGGTGCCGCCAACAGACTATCTCAATCCACACCTTGCAAATAGTAAGAGAAGTGCGGGGCGACTGCCTCGCTTATCTGGAGATCGCGAGAGGCCGCGCCGGCGTGACACGTGGGCGCGATTCACAGCAGTCGCCACAGACAGATCTCCGCTCCTGCAACGCTTTTTCTCCTCTATGGAATCGGTGGACGCGCTCGCCGCATGCCATCGGTAAACAGACAACGGCGCGCTACTCTGGCGCCATCTTGTGGCGGTCGTCGCCGCAGAGCGCAGTCTCGCAGAGTACTACGCTTTTCTTCTCACGCTCAAGCAAGGCCCTTCTCCTCCGCTTTCCGCTTGATGTTACCGCTGCACCATCCTCCTCCACTTTCGCCCTCGCGTTCTCTTCGCTATCGCCGTCTTTCATCACCCGCCGCCCTCCGCGTTCGCTCTTTCATCCTTCGCTGTGCCCGTTCACTCGGTTACCCCGATGGACCGGGGTGAATGCAGGAACGGGCGCTTCAGAACTGGGCTATAAAGGCTGCCGGCAAGCGTATGCCATGGCAAACAAGACGGAGCGCTCACCCAAGTCCGTATGCCGACGGGTTCGGGCCAGAAGGCGCCACTGCCTACACAGATAGCATCTGCGTGGAGACGGCCACCATATGACACACGGGACGATATTACGCTGTCAACAGGATTGGCACGGTCTCCAGGATCTGGCAGCTTACTCGATGAGAAAGTGGGCAAGCATACGCGACATAACTCGGGGGAAAGGCATAGAAAGATTTGCTCATTAAGGGAATTATGCTCTGGAAGTCGTATATTTTGTCACATGATATTTCGATAGCGTTCGTTTTTTCACTGCGCTATCACGTAGCAAACAGAGGAGGTCACAGGCGCACATCTGTAGCACTAGTGCAGACTACTCATATCTTCACTACTTATGTAAGCGGATTCATTATACGAGTGCTGTACAGGGCGTGAGATACTCGTTAAGACATGGCGGCCACAGACAGCAATGTGCGGGCGGATCCGCAAATCAAGCTTCGCTTTTCAATTCCGCAGGACGTGAACCTGTCTCTGCTTCCGTGCGCGCACTGGGGTCCCCGGGAGGCGCTCTACTTCCGCGCCTACCACGAGGCCATTAAGCACTCCGACTTGCCCGCGCAGAAGAAAGTGCACAAGACGGACAGAAAGGAAACGGTGGCCGAGCGGTTCACGCTCTACCTGGTGCGCCACAGCCCCAAGTACATGGGACGCTTCATCAAGGGCGCCACCACCGCGCCTGCCCGAATACTGTTCACGCGCCGAGTCAGGGACCCCTTCCCCTGCGAGTAGCCGCCATTCCAGCTGGGGAGGCCGAAAAGCGCCTCAGCACTTTTGTTTCATTTTTCAATAAATATCGATGTATTTCGCACGTTGGTCAGTGTGCTAACCTCAGGGCTCCAGGACGTCATCTGAATGAGTAGTCGCCTTATCCTTACATATCCCTGTCAAGAATGAAGGGCCGTAACCACTAACAATTCCATAAACATTTGTCTCTCAGAATAACTTTCAACACGCCATGGGATATCACAACATGTGTATCCATTGCCATTCTCTTCGGGACGTGTTCATAATTACTGCAAATGAGAGCACATGCATTCCCTTCATGCTTTGAACGCTCCAGGGTAGGTATTACTGCACTGGAACGTGGAATGTGTGGCCATTGCTGAGGAATGCTTTCAGAAGATGGAGCAGATCTATACATTGGCAAGGCTGAGCGGGGGAATATGTTACCAATGTGAAATATCTATACTCGCGTACACCTTTCTGTGGCAATAAAGGGACAGCAACGAAGGCAAAGCGCCCACAAGTGAGAATGCTTCTGAAAAGAGTCCCATGTTTTAATACACGTTATATCTTAGGCTGGGGAAGAGAAAACAAACAGCTTATTAGCACTGCGGCAGTTAGATAAGACAGAACACACCACTGAGTGTAAACAGGCATACTTATTTTGCGGCTTTTACCTTCCGCGTCTGGGAAAATGCGAAACTGTCACACATGGAAGCTGCGTCGATTCAGCGTCTGTTCCAAGCAACAAAAAGCAATGTCAAACGCTGCCGGACTACTTGGCGCGGTAACACATGGGAAGCATCCAGGCACCCGTAGCTTTCCCTTCGTTGCCACAGAAAGTTGTCCGCGAATCGTGAAGTTACGGAACAGTCACCTATCACTTGTATGCGCAAAACTACGTAAAACCCCATGTCCTTTTGTCATTGCTTAAAACATTCTGCCCTGTCCGAGTTTTCTAGCAGATTATTTTTGCTCCAGCGTGCGGTGTATTGTGATAAGATAATGTTTTAGAACTGGGGCCCCAGTCCCCTTGGGGCCACAAGAAGATAGCGGGCCACAACTGAGCACGACAGCCTTGGGTCATTTCAATTGGTATACAATCTTCATTCAGGATGTTTGCCGATGATTGTGTTGTTTACAGAGTCGTAGATTCCATTTCCGATTCACAAATCCTACAAGTTGACTTAAATACTATAGCAGACTGGTGTGTGCGTTGGGATATGTCATTAAATATAAATAAGACTGTTCACGTCACCTTTACAAGAAAACGAGCTAATCATCCGTATAGGTATACAATTAATGATTTACTCCAAACATAAGCAAGGAATTTAAATATCTAGGCGTCTTTTTTTACTTCTGAGTTACGATGGAACAAGCATGTCAACTATATTGTAAATAAGGCAGCATCAGTTTTGGGATTCTTGCGGCGAAATTTTAGTCATTTACCGAGTAACTTAAAAACGCAGCTGTATTTCAGTCATGTACGTTCAATACTTGAATATGAATGTGTTTGTTGGGACCCACACACATCTGAGCTTATAAATAAATTAGAAAAAATCCAGAATAGGGCAGTTAGATTTGTTCTTGGTAACTATAGTCGGCAGCTTAGCATGACAGAAAGCAAACATACACTTAAATGGCAAGAGCTGAAGGATCGTAGAAGGCATATCAGATTAAAATTTTCCACGATATTTATTATTCTAAAACAGGCATAAACCGCCAACAATATATCCTGGCACCACACTACATATCTAAGCGACTGGACCACTGTTTGAAGGTCAGGGAATTTTCTTGTAGGGGTGACGTTTTTCGTTATTCTTTTTTTGTTAGAACTGTTCGAGATTGGAACAGTTTGCCATCGCGCATTGTATACATCACAGAAAATGATGCTTTCTTCTAGGCATTGTAATTATTTGTTCATGTATTTAGTTAAGTCTGTAACCTCCCTGCTGTAATGCCCTACGGGGCGATGCAGGTAACTAATAAATAATAAATTGCGATTGCGATTGCGTCGCCCAAAGACCACGAACTCGAGAAATAGCATGGGTTCCCACGCTCCCTTGGGTTGGCGACGAGTGGTCGTGTGATAGCCAAGACAGACATACGAGCCGCAGCCATCCAAAGCTCGTATCGCTCGGTCAAGTTGGTCGCAAGGCAAACTTACTGTGTTCCGGGTGATTTTCGGCATTTTCAGAGGTAATAGACTGAGGGCAACGCAAGAACAAGCTAGCTGCGCTGGGGTCAGCGTCCTTTGACACCCCCCCCCCCCTCCACTTGGCTTAAACATGGCAGAAACAAGTCTTACAAAGAATAACATAGTCATTATTTTTAATACAAATATTTTCCCGCCTTTTCAATTGAAATGCTTTTCTTTAGGTTTAACTTGTAAAAATACTCTTGTTGTTACGCTTTCAAGCACCTTCTATTTTCGCCACTGCGGCGTCTCGAGTGCGCAAGCCACGCGGCTCTTGCCCCAATTCTGAAACTCTGATGCTCCTTCGAACCCACGAGCAACCAACGCAACGCGGCTTGGGGCCCCAAGGTGTTGCGTCCCAAGCATGAATATTAAGGAAGATGCTAATGTGATGTACACAAAGTGCTGTACTAAAATATTTTAAATCTAAAGTTTAGAATTGTTATTCTAAGCAATTATGTACCCCTTATAAGCCTATCCGTGAGCTTCGTTCAACAGAGCATTTCGCTCAGGACAACGTTTCCTTCTGCCCCTATTTGTACAAGACATGAAAAACACCTGAGGTCTTTTGTACCTGCGGTGTTAAACGATCTGCCTCACGATATTCATGCACTTGATACATGTCACAAATTCATTCAGCGATATTAGAAAAATACGTCACGTGAGTCGCATGTTGTGGTGAAGTAGTGCCTGTTTATGATGTACCCACATGACGGATGGCTCAGCGGACAACTGTTCCGTGCACGCTGATTGGTTAGTTCGTTCCCGCTGCGAAGAGCATCCAGACAACAGACGACACGTGGAGACGGGTAAGCCGGAAACACTTTGAACATGGCAGCGCCGCCAAAATGAGTGCCATTGGCTTCGGATCGATCAAATCGTGATTGTGAACTCTTTCGACGATTATTTCCCGATTGATGCTGGTATTACGACGAAGCATTCTTTGCCTCATTCTCGGCACTTCGCGATACTTCGGTACGTAGGTAGGTTCCTGTCTGGCCTCACTTTAACAAAAAGAAAATAATGAATAAGAATAATTTTGTAAATAAGGGTGTACATACAACAAAGTACAAGGTAAATACAAAAAAAAATTGGGGTAGCTTGCACTAGTGGCACAAGGCTAAAGACACAGCGGAGCTGATCGGTATCGTTCGTTCTCGGCTTCTATCACGTCGGGATCTTCTCGGAGCCGGCGCTTTCTCTCCCGTTCCCTAGCATTGTCTCGCTGGACGTACTCGGGGCCCCCGGATGGCCGTCATCGTTTTGCAGCGGCTTCTTCGGCTAACTGTGCTAGGTCCAATCGGCGTCGACGCTGGCAATCTCGCTTGGCAGCGCGCCGCAATTCTTGGCGAGCGGCTTCTTCCTCGACTGTGCGAACCTTCCCTGGTTTCCCCATGCCTACGTCTGGCGCACCGCCGCCGCGCACCGGCTTTCATACGGAACGAAGGAGCGCATGGACAGTTTTATGTGACCTCACGTCCGACTCGCGGTGCATGCACAGTAGCGCACAGCTGGCGGGAGCTCGGTGACGCCGTAATTGTGCAACACCACCTAGATAGCACAAGACCTACAAAATGCGATCTATGACGTCATGCTACCTGGCCCTAAATTTCCATTGCCAAGGCTGGCGTGACGAAAGCGGCGACGTCAAAATCACTGTTGCTTACATGGTAGAATCTCCATTAGATTCTATGGCAGTAGGGCCAGCTAGCATAACGTCATGGATCGGAGTGTGTAGGCCTTGTGCTATCAGGTGGGGTTGGTCTGTGTCGAGCGAAGCGAGCGTGCGCCTGCGCTGGCCGTTACTAGGCAAGGCGAGGTGACGTCATAACTCGGCGCAGTTTTTCGCGGACGACTAACGGAGTTACGGATAGCTTTAACAGCTTTGCTGTTAAAAATAATAATAGCCTGCGACCGATGCTGCATTCGAACCCCTGCTGTGGCACACAGTAGCCCTGTGTGCTTACCACTAGTCCACGACCGCACGCGCATTTCTCGTTACAAAAGCAGCCAGTTCAAACTCTCGGCCCATGCGCCACGTACTACTTTTGCGTCTTCGTTCCTCGTGAAAGTTCACTCTTTGAGGCGCCGTGTCAGACTGAAGTAGGCTATGACCGGCCTATTTCGTCCAGCACTTTCCTCGTAGCTGTTTGCGCTATGTAGACAATGTGCGAAGCCGTACCAACTTGACGATCGCCCAGGTTAATCACGTTTAACATTTATTCGTTGGAGTACAAATGCCATCGTTATTTTTAACACCACCAGTTGACATTGCCATAGGTACGTATGATTGCATAGGACGTTCTTGTTGAGGACGTCATCATCCGTATTTTTCTGATTTGTGCTCGTCCAATACCGATGTAGAACCAAATAACCGTCATGTCGTTAGATTGCGTCGAATGGCCGGTGTATATATCATGTCTTTGCTGCCATGCCATTATGTTCCTCGTGGTCGTCGTCATGCTGCTTTTGTCACACACACATACCCTCGCGACACACAGACAAAACTATCCAATATACATGAACACGTTGACTCACCTGGTTCGCGGAACACCAAAAAAAAATCCTGGATAGCCAGATACCATCAATATACTCCGCGTCACATCGATTCCTACAGTGCGTGGGGTATGCATAATTTTTTTTGCTCTATATTTCTGTCATGATTCTTTGAGAGTAAGAATCGCGCCATTTAGCGTTTTTTTTTTCGACATCATTTCCCGATATTGAGCGCTTTAGGCCTGACAAGGAAGGCTATGGGAACTTTACCTGGCATCAAAGATTCGGAAGCGCGCCCGGCAAGCCGCTGGAATTGCTACATATCAAATCCCATAGGTTACGTGTGTTTCCTTGTTATTATTTTCTATATATTACGCCATGCCCTACATTTTGTTTAAGGTGATGTGCATACGACATGCGTGCTTTGGACTACCTCAGCGGCCTGGAATTGCCATTCAAGCCAAATACATGGCTTTGACAGGCCCACAGTTCTATTGAATGAACTCGCAATAAAGCATTATTATTATTATTATTATTATTATTATTATTATTATTATTATTATTACTTTTAGTAATGTTACGGAGAAAAGAGAAGCACGAAATATATTTACCGGGTACGTACAAGGACTGTAGCGGATGGAGCAGATAAGGATGCAGAGCATAGATGCGAGTGGCCAAGAACCGGGTAGTTCGATATAATAATAAATAAAGATGATTAGATGGCGAAGTTCAAGAGCGTCGTCTTTTTCTGACTAATCTTAAACTTCTCCTCCATCAGCCTGTCACATGACTCCCGCCACCTGAAGCACCGACCCGGTGTTAGGAGGCGAAGGCATGATACGGCTTACGATGCGTCACGTGGACTACGTCGGAGCGATGCTGAACCGCGGTACGGTGAAGAGGGGCGATTTCGTACGTGACGTCCGTTACTTGACGCAAGACGTGGTAAGGGCCAGAGTAGCGTGAAAGTAACTTCTCCGAGAGGCCAACGCGTCGCGACGGTGACCAAAGCAGAACCAGGGCACCCGGTGTGTAGTGGGTGTCATGATGGCGCGCATCACATAAGCGCCGCTGATTTTCCTGCGAGTCCACAAGTTGACGTCGGGCAATATGGCGTGCCCTTGTGCCTTGTGTATGGCTTCACGGGCGTACTCCCATGTGTAATTAACACTAGCAGGCAGGATGGTGTCGAAAGGTAGCGTAGGATCGCGGCCAAACAAGAGAAAGAGTGGAGAGAAACCTGGGCTATCGTGGCGAGAATAATTATTGGCAAAGGTAACGCTCGGCCCCGCCACGTCGCAGTCGGGTTGTTCAGCTGAGGCATACATGGTATACAGTCATAAGGCATACAGGCATACTTATGAGTAAGGGTTCGGTTGAGATGCCCAGTTAGGCTGTTCGTTTGTAGATTTTAAGCAGTAGCGAGTTTGTGTTTAGTCGCACACGGCTGTAGAATGTCATTCATACCTTTGCAAAGTAGCGGCCTCGGTCGTTAAGGAGCTGTCAAGGGGTACTGTGGTTAAGGATGACGTTTCCTAGGAGGAAGTCCACAACATCGGTTACACAGTTTGTCGGAAGAGCCCGTGTGATTGCATATCGTGTGGCGTAGTCTGTTGCGATAGCAATCCATTATTTCCAGAAACAGAGGTATAGAAAAGGGCCTAAAAGAACAACAACTACAGACCAGAATAATTCTAATTGTACGTCAAGTGGTTCAAGGTGGCCAGAAAGGAGTGTGGTCGGCTTTTTTCGTTGTTGAAAAATGTCACAGGCGGTGATATAATGGCAGACGTCACTGTAAAGACCAGGCCAAAAGGAGTGCCGGTGAAGGTGGTCCCATGTGGCGTGTCACGTCCGTGACACGCCAAGGTGACCCGCAGTCAGGACATCATGAAGCTGGCGAGAACTGCCTGACGGAAATGAGCGAAAACACCGAAGAGTCAGGCAGGGCCGTCAGGGCGCATGTTAGAGCGGTACAATACGCTGTCTTGAAGTTCGAACGTGCGAAGGGGAAGGGTCAGGCATCGTTGAAGAAAGCCGTTGAATAAGTTATTGTAAGGAGGCATCATGACGTTGTTCCGCTTCGATGTGTTGCCAAGCAGTCAGAGAAAGAATGGTGACAGGTATTCCAGCCGCAGAAACGTCAGGTGGGTCGACAGGGTGGCGCGACAAAAAGTATATCTTGATTTAACCGACTGGTCTTGTATACAACTTAGTAGTTGCATTATTAAAAGCGGAGAGCCCAGCGGCCAAGGCGCCCAGAAGGATATTTCAGGGACGAAAGCCAACGCAGGTCAGTTATGATTGTGAATAGCCGGCCGTACAAATAGGTGCCGAATTTAGCCACTGTCCAAACTAAAGCCAGACACCTGTGTTCAGTAATAGAATACTTGCGCTCAGCAGGGAAAAGGAGGAGGCCGGCGTAGGCAATAACATGTTCTCGCCCTTGTTGTGTCTGGGCAAGGATAGCTCCAATACCGTGGCCACACGTTGGACCTGACACATCAAAGGTAGCAAAAATGGGAGCGGAGTTAAGCAGCCGGATGAGCTCGGTGAGCGCACCAGCTTGCTCAGGGCCCCAAATGAAGGCAGTGTTTTTCTTGCAGACTTAGTACATCTGAAGATGCAAATTTTAGTGTGCAAGCATTTTGAGGCGACCCACCCAGGATATCTGTCCGTCGGTGTGTCGGTCCGTCCGCAACGCGCAACGCGATGCGCCCCATAAAGAAATAAACAAAATCATGCGCCATTCCACTGCTGTGAAGGTGGATTGCCAGCGAAGCAGTTTAGCACACGACATTGAGGTGACACAGAATTTAGATAAAAGGTATGAACAAATTTTATTTCTCTTGAGCGGCGACGGCGGTCATACCGAAGAAAGACATACCAATAAGGATTTATACTGGTTGGGCAAAGAGTAAAAACTAATTACGAGACCAATAAAGCATACATTTAATGAACCGTCTACTGCTTCGTCAATCGCGGTAAACAACACACGTCGCGTCGTATGCGTGGAGATGAGCAAGTGGCACAATGCTTACGCATACTTAAACAACTGCAGAAGAGTTTCCGCATAATTTGCTTACAATTGCATGTCCGATGTCAGATTGCAATGCGCGAATCCGCGCGCTCTGGATCCATTCATATTGTTACGTGCGGGAAGGCACAAACAAAAGAGACTATTTACACGGAATTTACAAGAGCGCAGTGCTGCCAGAGACCAAGATGGTAACCAGCTCGTGCCAAGCCCAGACGCCCGTCTTCTTCCTCCTGTGCGCCATGTCTCATAAGCGCATGCTGTATCGCAACTGAAACTGACTTCACCGACAAGCAGAGAACTACTGAATCAAAAAAATAACTTAAGTGCCTTCGAAAACAACCAACAATTGGCGCTGCATGTGTTCACTTTTGTTCTGACCCGCCAATACTTAAATATAAGTAAACGGCCCTCTAGTTTTCAAATGCGCCTCTCAAAGAAAATTTCATGAATTTCCGTCCGTCCGCCCAGCCCAGCCCAGCCCAGCCAAAAACTCAAGTAATATCGAACAAAGTGAGTTTATTTTGTCACCATGTACAGCACATAGGGATGGTAGGACTGTAGATAAAAGCTGTACTTATGCAGCTTGACGGACCCGAAGCCTCCCTTTAAGTAAATTTTGGCAGCATCATGATACAACGCACACAATCATTCAAAAATACCTTACAGAAGCAGTAGAATAAAGCGCACAGAAGCAAGCACAGTGCACAAAATATGAAATGCAACCTTGAAGTAACATTGCTAACTTGTAATAGAGTGTACTAGATTGGGGGAGTGGGTCCAACGAAGGCTCCTCGTTGAGGCTTTTTTTATTGAAAAGTTGGTGGCGCCACCGTCGCCTTATCCCGATTGAGCGCCCCGCGCGCCGGCCGGACGATTGCCGCGTTGAAGACCCTACCGCAGCTGCATGGAGCTTTGACAGGCGGATGCTCGGTGGCGGCAACAGTGGCGGCAACCCCACCAATCTTTTGTAAATAAAATGGAAAAACAGCGGCGGAAAGAATACAAACAACGCAACAACGACGGTGCATCGAGCAGACGACAGCTACTAAGCCCGTGAGCTCGCCTCAGCCAATGAGCACTGCCAACACAGCCGGAACCAACGTTTATTGGCCAGAGATTCAGAATAAGGCGAACGCAGCGCCGCCACAATTTCCACGTTTTTTGCGTCACCCTCGCCGCTTGCCAAAGCGTCCGGTGGACCCACTGCCCCAGTCTAGTACACTGTACTTGTAATTATAAAGTACGATATATATTCCATATAGCTAACGATACTTACAAGTGAAAATGCCAAGCTTTCTAGTTTGGTAGCTGTCAAGAAGCGAAGGTAATGCAAAGCGCAAACTCTGTTTTCTGGAATTAGGAGAAGGTGTGCGTAAAACGCAAGGGTCACATTGTCTTCGTATTATTCTTATTTCATTATACTGTAAAGGTCCTCAGTTCAGAGGATATTGCATAAGGGCAGGGGGGCGGGCAAACATCATTGACTTATTATTCAATTAAAGATATACCATACAAAATGGGGCAAAAATTAAACGCAGCAACGACTGACTGAGTAGACCACAATAAAACACTGCGAAAACAGGATACACTACCAAATGTCATGTAAGCAGAGGACCTGTGCTAAATTTATTAAAAAAACACTGCAATTCTGTATTGCAAATACATGAATTTTACACTAGGAAACAGCGTACACTGCTAAGTATGGAGAGGATGCGTGTCCAATAAAAAAAAAACAAAGCGATACACCGCGCAAATATTACTAGCAGTCAGGTCGTGAGATACGTGTGATTAAGTTTTCGAAATTAATTAGGGTCAAGTTCAGTGTCAATGTTAAAACGTAGGTTATTACTCAGCTGTAGTGCGTGGTATGAAAGTGTGATTGTATAGGGATCTAGGAGAAATGACTTAGTAAATATCAAAATGTAAATGTTGCAGAGCGATTTTCAAATCTTCAATGTCAAGAATGATGTACTTTTGGTTTGGGTCCCGCAAAGCTGACGCGTAATAGACTTTGGGGCGAAGTAATGTAGTTTAAGCTAGTTTCCTCGTTTGTGTCGAAGCGTGTTTCAAATTACGTTTGATTAGACGAAGACAGATGGTATCGACGTGACTTTTTCACATAAGGTCACTGCAGAAACGGAGCCCATGGTACTGATAGTTCGAAGTTGGTTCAACGTTAGTATTGTTTAACAGGTAGGATGTTTGAATTCTGGAATTTCAGTTAGTAAAATACACAAATTTAGTCTTCGAGAGGTTTAGTGGCACTAAACGAAACTCGCACTATGCGTTTCCTGCACTAGGATCAGATTGAAGAGCTTGTTGGTCAGTCAAAGAAGAAATATTACGGTACATTACGCAGTCATCTGCTGAAAGTCTGATTGGGGATGAAACGCCGTCTGGGGTCAGTCATAAAAACATTCGTTCGCCCTTCCACTCCGTGAATAATGGTTAACCAGCGAAGCTGAAACGTGCGGCCCCGGAGTTTATCACTGTGTTTATTAAAGTATTTCTCAATTATGAGGTTACCAACACGTTCGGTTGCGACTGAGAGAATGACGTCACTGATGGTATGCCAGCAGTCCGCCGTCGTTGCTTGCGTTCGATGTCCCGAGTTGGCTCGGTGGCGGGGTTAGCAGCATTCGTCCGCCATTGCCGCTTGTGATTCTCAGAAATTAGATTGCTTCAAAATTAAATTGGTCCGTTACGTAACACAATGAATGGCGCGCACCCTCCCTGCCTTCCCCCCTTGCGAGCGCTAGAAGACACCGCCGCATGAAGGCACCATCCTTGTCGGCTCAAGCGCGCAAACCTTCGCTCGCAGCTGCACATACGAGACGCGGACGTGATTTTATCGCCATTGGACATTATGCGGAACATTACGGCGGCCCGACAACAAGGGAAATTCGCCTGGAGTGTCCGTATAATTGCATCGCAATAAATGTAAACGCCCCATGCACGCTACCATGCAGCACAGCTAACGTGACCTGGTCGTATGAGTTAGGATTGTTGATTGACGTGAACCGCATCCTCGAAGATAAAACGTCGATAAGAGACCCGACAACGAGAGGATGAGTGCAAACATTTTTGGTTTTGCGAGTAGACGAAGGTGAGGAAAACCGTCAAAGGACTCCAAGTAATCAAGAAATACTGCATCAACAGGCATCTACGGATAAGTAAAGCAAGCCAACTAAAACATTGAAGCTAAAGAAGTGTTGACGTGTAGGTCTAGGTAGAGATTGCAAGTCAGGATCACATTGTTCGAATCATTTCCATGATTCAGAGAGCCTGTCTTTATCCGCCTTTCGAGTTAGGCGCTTCTTTTTGTTATTTGATACGTTTGAGTTGTGTTATACCAAGGTGTGCTGTTGCTACGCTTTATAGTTATAACTAGCATAAACATCTCAATTCAGCTAAAAAAGTGTCTCTAAATATTACCCAGTCTTGTTCTACTGTTTGTAATAAATGTTTCTCAAATAATGGTTACTGAACAATTACACATATGAGTTGTTACTTGCGTAGTTAGCCTTTTTATAGTATCTTGTACTCTTGGACGTAATTCCCTTATGTTTGGCCTGTGCATCAAACGACCAGGAGTTATCAAACAATCCGTGAAGAAGAGTAATATCCGAACAGGAGGCGGAGTCATCAGTGACCATGAGGTAACCAATACTGGCCGACATGGCTGAAGGGCGCGTGGGGCCTGCATTTAGTTGCGTACTCAAAAAACTAGACAGGAGTGAAATAATTCTCGTGTTTATGTTTGTGAGGCTGGAACAGTCTAAGTGCTTCAATCAATGCAAGGAAAATTGAACTTGCTAAAAATTACCAACCCAGAATTCGGAAAAATAGCCAAGACTTAGTTTGACACTCGGCGAATTTCACTTGAAAAAGCACTTTGTTGGACGGTGAAATGCTTCAACAATTATTGTGCTTTTGCTGCTTGTGCCACACATAAGAGAGATAATATTGCAATCTGCTTTGCTCTGAGTGTGTCAGACCTTTCAGATGGCGAATATTTCTTTGCGTCGCTAGTTTAACTTTTACACTTAACTTGTGATTTGCGCATGCTAATTATCTAGAATTTATTATTAAGATCAGTGCTTGGTGAACCATATGCTGCATTCTAAATATCAGGAACATACCTTATTTTGAATCAAATCAGTTCTGAAAGAAGTCGTTCATGCGAAAAGTATATACACGGTAAGCACAAGTTCAAGGCGAAACGACGGTTTTCGTTCTCGGAGAAATTCACACCACAAACCAAGCAGTTGCGATGGCTTCTCTCAAAAAGCTGCAGAGGCGGCCTCCGTTCAAGTTTAACCAAGCAAGTTGAAAGGAAGGGACACTGCTTGGCACTCAAAGTTCTTTGTCGGGCCTGTGTAGTTCGTCCGCAAGAAATTCAGTATCTGGCGCATATTGGTGATCCGGCTAAAGCGGTCACCTATTGAGAAGAAACCGAACGAGATGCACGATGCCCCTACTGCTTGTGCATCGTAGTCTACGTCGTATGCGGCAAGACTGAAGTCTAGATTGATGTTGAAGTGCTTGCCATCACATGCCTGCAAAAAAAAAGAAAAGAAGCGCGCCACATATGAGGAAGAAAGTTTATCTCTATCTTGCCAAAGAGAAATATTTATTTACAGAGCCCTCGTGGGGCATTGTGTAAGGGGGGGGGGGAAGTACAGTAAGTACATACATGAATATTCGATTACCATAACGTGTTAACAAAGTAAAACATTTATTAGTGCATAAAGATGCGAATGAACCCAAGAAGTTAACAAGATATAGTATAAAAGCAAGGGAGGAATAAGGGCATTCAAAGTTGAAAAAACTAATAAAAACGCCACAACGAACAAAAAACAAAAAAGCAATTGTAACTCAGCGGCAACAGTGCTACAGAGAAAAAAAAGACAACTGACGAATGATTATCTTAACGTAAAAAGGGAAGAAAAAAAAAAAAGACGCCGGCCTGCGCGGCACACACAGCCTAGTCACAGTGTAAGCTGGGTGGAGCGGCTCAAGAGTAGCTCCAATTGGGAACCACGCACAACAAGGTCTTCGCGGCAGTCTGTTCGCCTCGTTTTGACGAGAATGATTTGAACTGCCCACCCGGCGTCGTACGGCGAGCTGCGGCTTGTAATGCTCTCTGCGCAGCAGTCTGCTGAGCCCGATCAAGTCTTACAACTGCAACTCACATGTCGGGCGCGCTGCGTTTACAGGCACATTAACTAAATGGCGCCACCATACTGTCAGGAGGCTCGGGTCGTCTGCCCTTGTGCGCTTGGGAGAGTTTTAGGGCATCTTTCCGCTAACCGATAGCAAGCGCTTGCGTGGCTCAGTGGTAGAGTATCCACCTTCCACGCAGCGGGCCTGGATTCGATCCAGGCGGAGAGCGGGTACTTTTTTCGCATTTAGGACGATAGCGGTTACGTGGAGGCGGCGGCCACGGCGGATAGCGACGCCAACCGAAACGGCTATTAGAATGAGCCCATTGCACACTGCAAAAAAATGGAAAAATTATGGGCAGCTTCACACTAGTGGTGCGAAGACTGGGCAAACGGTGAAGCTGGCGACCCCACCTAGCTTTATCTCAGTTCGGCCAAGTTTTTGCGTGTTTATGCTTCGAGACTCGAAGACGTTTTGCGTAAGAGTACCCCGGAATCAACGCACATTTGGTCATTAAAGTATCTGGACGCTCAAACGCTTTTGCTTGGTTGCGCGGGCTCGTAACTCCGGATACTGTGCGAATCACTGACGTTTCGCCGCCGCTTCAGCGGCGCGATACTCGGGATTAGACCGAAATCGTCTCACTCGCTCTCGAGTAGCGGCTCGGCGGCTTTTGCTCCGCGCTTCCTTTTCTTCGGGAGTGACACTCATTTCCGGCCGCCCCATCTTCGCTACGATGCGGAGACGGCGGGACTTTGGTGTCGCCGTAGAGGCGACGCGAAGCTATATATCTCTCGGGGCGGCGCAGTGACGTCATAGCTTAGCTCTGCCTCTGCGCAGCCGCGGCAACACCTCTGCACGGCGCGGTGACGTCATGGCTCGGCAAAGCTAAGGCGAAGCGATGCGGCGCGCGCGATGATATCAGGCTCACGCAGCTGTGGCAAGGCGGCGCAGCTGGGGCGAAGCGTTGCTAGGCGACGCATAGTGACGTCATCGCCAGGCGGAATTTTTGCGGCGTACTCTCGACGGACCATCCTCGAGCTTAAACAGCTTCGCTAATTCACAGGGGCATGGGCCATTGTGCTTGGACCCTCTCTACACTACCTCAAGGATCGGCCCACATTTTTTGTTCGCACACGTGGCCTGACCAAGTGCTAAAACAGCTCCGCTGTTAAATGTCACAGTTTAGCCCGAAATGCCAAGCATTCATTGCCATAGCAAATTATTGGACGACAGCTATACAAAGTAAGAATAGTAGTTCTATCAGCCGTATAAACTAGTAAACATAGGTACACTAACTAAATTAACAAGTATGGTGTGACGCGCGCATAAGCAAACATGAACGCATCTCACTCGATGACAGTGGAAACTGGCTGTCAAATTGTTGGAGTGAGTCAGCGCAGCAGCAGCAGTGGGCGAATTGCGCTTTGTGCCGGCGATCGCATCAAAGCGATCTTAGCCACGAAAACACTGGGTGGGCGGACTGTGCACCACCACAGATGGCTTTGAAGATACAGCCGCGCGGACGGGCGCTCGCGACGCCGAACGCACCGCCCTCCCCTCGAAACCTTCCAGCGCGGCGAAAGCGCGGCCCTCCACCTCCCTACCTGTGATGTGTGGTGCGCGACGGTGATATTTGTGGTGTGCGACACGGTGCGGTGGTTGGAGACAAAGAGCAGACGACGAATAGTGCGCGCGCCGAGGCGAATTCCATGCTGTTGAAAAACGACGATGCCGAAGACCGTCCGGCGCGTGAACACACGGCACAAGAAAAACAACAAAAGAAAGCCAATCCAATCACAAAGGAACATGGAGCCTCGAGCAGCCAATGAGAAATCGACGAATCGACCAGAGCAGCAGAAAAAGGAGCCGCGCTGGCAGTAAGAGGGAAGAGTTCCAGAAGGGGCACCAGGACAAGGTCGGCCACCGGATCGGGGGTTGAAGACGGCCGTCGGGTTCCGGACCCGAGCCACCAGGACTTCACCCGGCCGGGGCCTCTTGCCAACCCGTCCCTGGGCGTCGCCACTCCATCCGTTGGGGAACTGCTGCCCGAGGCCGGTGAGCGTCTACGCCCGTGGGCAGAACGAGAGCTGTCGGGTTACGGGCCCGAGCTCCACGACCAGCTGCCCGGCCAGAACGCCAGCGCCGTCTTCCCGTGCTGCCGAGCCGCCTGCCTTCTCACTCCACACCAGAGCTCCCCGCACTGGTAGCCTGTACGACGGTCCGATACAACGACCTCTATGGTGAGACCAACCACTTCTCTCGTCGTCTCGTCTCCGCTGCTTCGCGTCGAGACTATACAACGCGCACACGCCCGCTTCCTGCCCGAACTTTCCTGTGTTTATTGCTGTAATGTCTTGCTAAGTGTTTACTTTGATTCTTTATTCCCGCTTCTAGTTTTATTAAAAGCTTGTGTGCTTTTCAACAAACGGCTTTGTCCTCGTTTGGGTTCTGGGAGGCTTCGCCTCAGAGAACCGTCAGAAACATTGACACAAAAGAACCTGTCATCACACTACCCTTCCCTCCGGAGCGTTGTGCGCGACTGCAACACTGCGCTTCCTTCCCGCCTTTGTGTGCGCGAACCGCGATTGCCTGCTCACAGTCGCATGCTTTCACTCGCACATACAGCGTATGGCGCGCTGGTGACGATTTTATCACCCGTGCACTTTATACAGAACCTCACGGCGACGGCGACGACGACGACGGTGGAATTTCGCCTACAGTATCCATGTAATTGCTCTCGTAATTGAAAAAATGGGGGCAGCTTCACACAACTGGTGCGAAGACTTGAAACAGCGAAGCTGTAGATCCCACCTAGCTTTATCGCAGATCGGCTAAGTCGCTGGCCCGGATCGTTTTGTCGACGCTTCTGGCTGCACACACGCTTTTGCTCGGTAACGCGAGCTCGTAACTCCGAATCTTCTGCAAATCGCCGACGTTTCGCCGCCGCTTCACCGACGCGATACTCAGGGATGGTCCGAAGTCGTCTCATCCGCTCTCGAGTAGCGGCACGACGGTTTTCGCGCTGCGCTTCCTCTTCTTCGGGAGTAACGCACTTCTTCGGTCGCTCCATTCTCTGTGCGATGTGCTCGCTGCGCAGACGGCTATTCTGTCACCGCCGTGGCAAGCGGAGCTATTATTATTAAGATCATCGCAGTGCCATCACGTCTTAGCTCCGCCTAACACAGCTGTTGCGAGGCTCGGCGAGGTTTTTCTGCGCACACTCCTCGAACTAACCACTGGCTTAAACAGCTTCACTGTTAAAACATGGGCATGTCGGCGACAGTACTTTTATTATCGGCAAGGAATTCGACAGGTCAAGTGGGGCAAACATCGCCACGCGCGCTCCCATGACGAGAGGCGGTTATCGTCTTCCTGGTAACTCGGATACCTCAAGTGTGGGAAACCTCGCCACGCACTATCGTCTTCCTGGAAACTCGGCTCCCGCAAGTCTGGAAATGATGCGCGCGCGTTTTCCCGTGACGAGATAATTACCTTCATCCCCGAGAAAACGTCACTCCTCTACGCTTTGAGCAGACGCAAAGGCGACCACCCAAAAGAGAAGGCACGAAGGGAAAGGAGTCGTGCAATCGACAACCTGACAAAGGCACTGCACTTCCCCGGGGAGACTTCGGCCAACAAAAGACCACGAGGGGTTATTTAAGGCCGTGCTGGCCCCCATGTTACACAGAACCGCTCGAGACTCGGATAGAGTCAAAACCATGTACCAATGAAGTGAATACAGTCTTTTCTATTTTTCATCATCACGATGCCCGCCTTCGTCGCCGTCTCCTGATTCTTGCGGTGACGACCCACCTCACCCGGTCGAGATTATACCAGTACTATATAGGCAAGAGCAATGGGGAAAGTAGCAAATTCAAAACTTCAGATTTTAGAGCATAGATATTTTTTAACGTTATCGCAAATCTTTCCGTGATCTCGCCTTGATACAAGGTTATCCAGAAGGGTCATTTCATAAACACATAGCTCGTGGAAGAGCCGAAAAGTTAAATGCGTCAGTAGCACCGTACACGCGCGCTAAGCTAAAGTTTCTATGCAGTCCGCGTGCAGTTCGATGAGCGAGATTAAGATGTACAGAGGACGTCATACTGATGTGAATGAATTTGTGGAGTAGCAATGAAAGAGCTATATCATGACGAACAATCAACGACTCAAGTGAAAGGTCTTGTTTAACTTGTGGTATGCTGAATGGGTATCTAATTATGCGTAATGAAGCGACTGGCTCTATTCTGCATGGCTTCTAACATGTTGATCAGATATTGTTGAAACGGGGACCAAATTGAATAGACGAACTAAGTTGATGGCGTATTAAAGTGAGATAAGCCTCTTTACGTACACTGGAGGGGGAACTATACAGGCTGCTGCGTACAGAACCTAACGACCTTGATGCGTTAGTACACATGGAAGTGATATGTGCGGACCTAGAAAGATTATCGGTTAGGTTAGTGCCTAGGAACTTGTACGGCATAGTACGTTCGACAATGTTGTTACTGAATTTACATAGGCCGCTAGAGTTATGAAGTGTACGGTTAAAGGTGATTAGCTTGCACTTGGAAACCTTCAGTGTCATTAACCACCACTCACCAATACGCTCAGGGTCCTGTTGAAGGGCGAGATGGTGACTATTATTGAAAATTGTACGGTAAATAATACTATCATCAGCAAATATGCGTATACAATATATATGTTGTCAGGCATGTCATTGATGTAGATGAGAAAGAGCAAGTGGCCTAGACCGCTGCCTTCCGGTATCCCAGAGGAAACATAACAAAGTCATGAAGAACAATTGTTTACTACAGTAAATTTCTGCCGATTTGTTAGAAAATTACGGAGCCATGTCAACGTAAGGTAATCTAGTCTTAGCGATGATAGTTTGAAAATCAAGCGGCAGTGAGCTACACGATGAAAGGCCTTGCAATCTGTCTGTACGTTAGAGTTCATTTTACAATGTAGGTCCATAGGCGGAAAGTTTTCCTTTTTCCGGGGAGGGGGGGGGGGGGGGGCTTGTGCCCGACCAGGTTTCCGAAACCTACCCATATATATATATATATATATATATATATGTTTATATATATCTCCACACCCTATGCTAACAATTTTATATGTCTCGCTTTCTGGCGAAACCAGTTATATCGACACTCCAGGCAAATTTTCGCTGTTGTCGTCGCCCTGATGTTCCGTAATAAATCCAACAGCCATATAAATGAGCGACCCATACACTGTAGGTGCGGGAAAAAGCACGCTACAATGATCCGAAAAGGATGGCGGCTTGATGGGCATTATCTTCCCACGCGCTCAATATTCGAGTTAGTTGTAGGTATCGTAATCAAACGCGAATGGGAAGGAGAGCACTCGTCTTCTCCTCTAGCCCTGCCGTAGCTGTGAGTGACTGTGCGCGGCTGATGCTTATGTGACCCGCGTGCCATATCTAATTGTTGGTAATCATTGGTGGGTGCAATGATAAAGGGCTAGCAGGGATGGCTGCTAACATCATGCGCGCCGTCTTCCTTGCCGGGCTGTCTTTCCGCGCCCCCAGTGTTGCAGAGTCAAGAGATAGAGGTCATTGCAGATCACTGACAGAGGCCGTCTGTAGGGGACATAAAAATAGGCACATAATGACCATGAATCCAATTTTCCGGAGTTGCGGTGAATCGCGCGGCTGCATGAACCGTTCGCCTCTGCTGCCGGCGTTCTTCATACTGCTTGCATTGTGAAAGCAAGTGCTCGAGGTCATCCAGTGCGGTATTTACAGGTTTACATGGTCCATGCATGTTTCCTATTTTAATTTTAGGTGAATGTTTACGACAATTTATATGGCCACTATAACTATTGACTCGTGTAAGGGCCGCACTTTTCTGTTGCGATTTTAACGGGCCTTTAATGGGACCGGGCCATTTGACCTCATTTCCCCCACTACGAGTATGAAATCCGCCGTAAAGCTCCGCGATCGCCTCCTCTCGACGTCCAGTAGCGACGCGTGAAAGTACGCTGCGCGCGAGAATTCCATGTTGAGCCCGATCAGAATCAACGCACGGACCGCGATTGCATCTCGGTTGGATGACTTTTTTTTTAAATACTGGTTGTGAAGTTGGGGACGGCGGCCCTTACACGGGTGCGATCCTTACACGGATTTACACGGTAAGAATCTTCCTTCGTGTAATTGTCTTTTACTTCGCTATCACTAATACTGCTTCGCCTTCCCGCCAAACTGCACTCTTTTTTTAGTACTTTGAGTCCGAGTATAAGCGCTGCTGCGCATGACTTCTAGGCTTCTGTTTATTCTGATTTTGAGTGAATCCTACTGAGTGAATTCTATATACAAGGTGTTCCAGTGAGCACTTTCAAAAAATTTTTAAGGGTTGCCTGTCGCAGATAGCACAATTCTAGTTCATGAGCTCGTCTACTGGAAGAGGCGGACATTACGAATTCTATATACAGGTGTTCCAGCGAGCACTTTCAAAAAATTTCTAAAGGTTGCCTGTGGTAGATAGCACAATTCTAGTTCATGAGCTCGTCTACTGGAAGAGGCGGACATTACTTGCACAAAAAATTGAAGTGCGTAATCGACTAAATAACAAAATTAACCAATTAAGTTTTGAGCTTATAACCCATGTTGCAATTTACAAATTCTAGCCGTGAAGTTCGGATCCACTTGAAACTAATTCTCAGGCTGACACCAGTGTCGAGATATTAATCCTCCAACTTTGCGGAGAAATGCATTGGCGCGCCAGTCACTTTCTAAACAAAACGTCGTTTGATGCATTGAAGCACAAAAGTATGAATAGATATATAAATTATGGGGTTTTACGTGCCAAAACCATGATCTGATTATGTGGCACGCCATAGTGGAGGACCCTGGAATAATTTAGACCACCTGGGGTTCTTTAAGGCGACCTAAATCTAAGTATATGTTTGTTCTAGCATTTCGCCTCAATCGAAATGCAGCCACCGTGGCCGTGATTTGATCCCGCCAACTCATGCTTAGCAGTCCAACACCATAGCCACTTAGCAACCACGGTTGGTAAGCACAAAAATAACTGGAACGCCAATGCATTTCTCCGCAATGTTTGGGAATTAACATCTATAAACTAGTGTCATCCTGAGAATTAGTTCCTAATGCATCGGCCTTGCGAACTCCACGGCTAGAATTTGTAAAATGCAACATAAGTTAGGAAACAAGGATGAGGTAGCCGCCGAAAAAAAGCTCTTCTAATTATTTACAACTTTCACGCATTAAGGATGGAATCATCGCCTCTTGCATGCAGCTGCTATAAATACGGGGGTCAGGATTTGCAGAGATAAACCGAAAGTATAAATGTAAAGCCATGCACGTCCGCGCCTACAATGATGCTGTAAGATTTCAACCACAACAAAAGTGACAAGGTAGAGGCAACGTAACAAGAATCCTCAAATTATGTGGGTAACAGAACTCCGGCAATGACACTTTAAGGGCGGGGGGGGGGGAGGGTAGGCTACGGATGGCTGGGGGGGCTCGTCCCCCCCCCCCCCTTTCCGGGAAAACTCCGAAGGGGTCGCGAGCCCCGGAGTCCCCCCGTAGTCGGCGCCTATGACCACAATGATTACTCATTGTAACGTCACTCGAATTAACAAACGTGGCTGTACAAAGAGTGACGCCAGAGACAAGTGAAATGTATTTAACCACACTTTATTACTTCACAATAATAGGCCTTCGAGACATCCTACAATAAATACATTTTCATCATCATCATTACTTCTCAACGACACTATATTCACTCTGTTCTTCTGGCGTCTTTACTTTACGTGGTCTACTCATGGTGGCCTGGAATGAACTTAATGAGTTGCTAAACCAGTTGACGCCACTACGTGATTTCTATGCTGTTGGGTACTTTTCCACTCAAAGTAGCTTACGCAACCGTAATATTTACCGGGAAACACGCGCGGGAGAAGGAACGTAATTCGCAGTATTCGCAGACGTCATTAGCATACATTATACGGTTTTCACTTCACACGAGGGTTTTGAATGACGTCAACCCCTTTCGAAGAAGCTGCAAACCTAATCTTTACCGGAACGCGTCGGAGGGTGTTGCCATTGTTCACACGCGCCTTATCATCCATCATGTGGTTTTGATGCTTGTTTTGTGGTTTTCCTTTCGAAAACGAGTGCTGAGCTGTATGCAGTGAAACCATAAATTTTTTTCTTCAGCTCCCTCAGCAATTTGGTCCTTATGGACGCCTTTCTTACTGTTTTAGTTTTTAATACTTATTAAAGTTAGCATGAGTTAAGTCATAGGCCCTCTTTGAGCAGTGAATTAAATTTCATGCGTAAGTGTCAAATGAGACATTGAGCGAAATGCAGTTCCACTAACATGAAACCTGGGGCGGTGCGAAACATGCAGTGATGCACCGCTAATGGACTCATACTGCCTTAAGCAACGGCTCATAACCCCGTAAACGCGGCCGCCCCATTACGACGACAGAAGAGAAGTGAAATTCTATGCTGGAATGATGAGCGGCAGCGCAGCCGGGTGTGGAAGACGACGACGACGAACGCGTGAGCGCTCGGCACGTGGGAGAGCGCGTGCCGAGCGCGAGGACGAGCCGCTCGCTTACCGTGACATTTTTATTGCGATAGCAATTATATGGACACTCCAAAGCGGATTTCTGCCATCGGCGTCACCGTCGCCGTCGCCGTGAGGTTCTGTATGACGTCAACGGCGATGAAATCGTCGCCGCGCTCCGGACGCTATATGTGCGAGTGAAAGGGCGTGAGGGACGCGCGCTTTCACCGGGAGCGAACGCACGTCGAAGAGCAAACGCGCGTTCTGCACCGTGCTTCCTGAAGGACTGCAGAATTAAGCGTCTCTTTCCTCCTTTCCATATATAGAGAGCAAACGGGACTTTTTCCGTCGCGCGAAAGGCTGTGGGGGGACCGGAGGGAGAGAGGAAGGGGAGGCGACGTTTAGCTGCGGCACCAAATGCATATTTATATAAAAACGCCGCGAGCGTTCAGTGCGAACGGGGGCAAAACGCCGACGGCGTCGACAACCGTTCTGCGCGTTGCTGGTGCTGCTGCATGCCCAAGATTATACAGCTGATAAAACTACTATCGTTACTCCGTATAGCTCTCTACTAATTTGCTGTCGCAATTGATGCTTCGCCTTTCGGGTGAAACTGCGCCAAATTTTTGCTTACGCCCACGACACGAAAATGTCCTTGCCTGGTAGAGGTAGCGTGAAATATGGTAGACGAAGCGTGAAATTAGTGAAAAGAAAACTTGGCATAGGACAAGGCAAAATGTACGCACTCAAGGATAAGCAGGATAATATCATCAGCAATTTCCATGACATAGTAAAAGCAGGGGAATAATTTTATATTGACCAGTACAGTGCTCAGAGCAGCCAAGCTACTTTCATTCGAAGTAGTGATCAAGAGGATACAGAGGCTACTTCTATAACTAGCGATGACGTTAGAAGGGCCTTGAGAGACATGACCAGGGGAAAATCTGCTGGATAAGAGGGAATAACACTCGATTTAATCAAAGATGGAAGAGATATCATGCTTGAAAAGCTTGCGGCCCTTTATACACAATGCCTCATGACTTCAAGTGTACCAGAAAGCTGGAAGAACGCCAACATTATACTCATTCATAACCAGGGAGACATTAAACAATTGAAGAATTATAGACCGATTACCTTGCTTTCAGTATTGTATAAAAAGTTGCTGTGGTTTGGCTTTGGTTACCCTGGTTGATAGCGAACGCTTCACTGCCCTGGCTAGGCCCATTGTCGAGCTGTGGCCGAGGTGTGGTTTCGCCCAACTCTACTCGGGCAACGGCGGCAATGTCTCCTTTCAGGGCTCCGTAAAGGCCTAAATATAATCCGATGTAGCGTGAATGCGCGCACACGTTGTGTCACGTTGGCGGCAACAACAGCGGCTACAGTTCGGCCGATGGTTCGACGTACTGGCGCCGTCAACGTAACCGGACGCGCGGCCAATGCGCTCCGACGCGCCCGGCGTCTGATGACGCTCTCCCGCGTGCCGATGAACTATAAACGCGCCTTGATGCTCTCTTGTGGTTTGACCTCTAGCTCTCAAGGTGAAAACTGTTGAGTCGCCGACGGCTGCCCGAAGTAGCGTAATGAAGCTTTCGCTTCATAATATTCACGAAGATAATTTCCAGTATAATCAGGGCAACACTTGACTTCAGCCAACCAAGAGAACAGGCTGGCTTCAGGAAGGGATATTCTACGATGGATCATATCCATGTCATAAATCAGGTAATAGAGAAATCTGCGGAATACAATCAACATCTCTATATGGCTTTCATAGATTATGAAAAAGCATTTGATTCAGTAGAGATACCAGCAGTCATAGAGGCATTGCGTAATCAAGGAGTACAGGAGGCGCACGTGAATATTGATACAGTAGGCTGCCCACTGCGATCGGGCAGCCTACTGGTTAGCTCACATGTGAAGCGACTGCCGCGGAAAGGCGTTGCTCCCGCCTTTGAATCCTCCCCAGCACGACTTTTTCCTCAATTGCAAAGTTTTCTTGCCGACAAACCCGTATGGGTTTCCTTTGTAGTTTCGTGCTACATTTGGGCTTTCGCTTTGATGAACATTCCTGCACCTTGCGTGATCTCGCAGAACTGATTTTCCAATGCTGAGACGGGTGTAAGCTGAGACAGGGGGGTTGGAGGACAGGTGCTGCTTCTGGCTTTCTGAGCCTTTCCGCCGGTCCTCTTGACAACTATATGATGGCTCTCTGAATAAAGGAGATGATGATAATTCGACATCCTTCGCTCAACTCTACGGACTCGCTTTTCTACTCCTCCGTTGGGTGTGAGGGTGCAGGAGCTATGTAATGGCATTCATTGCAAGCAGTTATTTTCCTGACGAAGACAGGACCCATTGCCTAAACGTTGGCTCAAGAGACATAACTGTCTCTCCAGACCCTTGTTGGAACAAGGTGGATTGATTCGTCTGCATCTCTCTGTGAACCTTTTTTCTAACTTCTATAAAATGCAATAAGGTGGTCTTCGTTCTGAATTAGCACCGGAGTTATACGTTGACACACACGCCTTTATCACGAGGAGTTATTTATTAGGATTTCCCTCAATATTTACCACAAGAAACCCGATACTACAGTTTCTAGAAAATTCAAAGCATTTGAGATTGCTTCAAGGGACCTTCCATAAGAAGTATACAGGTTGTCAAAGCTAACATGAAAAAAAAATCACCTAGTCCGGTACGTCACTGCTGACAGAATACCATTGTTTGCGTTCTCGTATACGCTATATTTTATTTTTAAGAGCTTGGCTAACGTTAGCTGGGGCATCCTGTATTGTTCCGTTTATAGACTTTGTCATCACCCTTAAGAATTAGAGTAACTGAAGGCAGGTCCACTTGTCTACTCACCAGTGTAGCTATGGTCTGCTCGGTTAGGTAGGTGAATGCCTTCTTCTGGCTCATGCTATAGGCGTGGGAAGCCAAAGTCGGCGGCGCATTCCAGCCGCCCTGAGCACACACCTATAAAACATAAGAATGAATAAAACTTAATTGACAGTAGGACTTCATAAATGATAAAGTACTCCATCGAGGATATTGTTGCAGAAAAATCTATGTTTACAGATGATTTCACGACAGGTTCCACACGGCCAACATCTGTTGAAGTGGTGTGGATCAACGTTTACTTTGTCGCTGTCAGTTTTGTCCTAATGCTGCTATCTTCTTCAGTCCTCACGGCACAACCTTCCGGGCGTAGCGCTCTCACCGGGCAGGCCAGCGTTGAGCATCAGCCGACGATATTAAGGATTTTAGCCGATCGGTGGACCAGCTAAATGGATGAGTCCCAAAGAGACGAGTTCTACTCCTAACAGAACCGACACATGTAGAAATGGCTGTTTGAGCTCCAATACTAGAAAGCAATCCGACGTCTTCCACACCCTGTTTCAACTCGCAGCCTTTACGCCACACCAACGCAAGAATATAAGCCGGCTTTCCAAAAACCGTCTGTCGCGCAAGTCCCCGCAGAAGCCCTGAGAAAAGTTTTGTAGCGAGAGCTACATTGGCCGTATTCTCGCTGTTACGCTGTGGCCGGTGGCCACACCGCGAGCTGAGCCGTTGCCTAGCAACCGCCGCAGCTGGAAGTGCCGCTCGCCACGCCATCTGCCATGACGTCAGAGGAGGAGCCGGCGTTTCATCATATATATATATATATATATATATATATATATATATATATATATTGAAGCGTACCGAATGAGAAGAAGTCGGAGAACATCGGGGGGAGCGGGGGCATTGAAGAGGAGAATAAAGAAGTTAGAAATGGCGACATGACGCTTGTTTGATCTGTTTGATATGTGCGGGCTTATTACATATTTTGGCGCAGCCGACAAGTGAACGAAGATGTGGGTGACTTTTTTCGTGGAGAAGTACAACGACCAAGTGGTATTCAAAGGCTACCAAGTCCAGGATGATTCCCCGGTCGACCTCCCTTTGGACACAACAACGGGTGAGCTCCTGGATGTTATTCTGGATTTAGCTTCTATGTCGCCCGAAGAGCTTGTTAAACGAGGTTCGGCGAAGGTGAATATCCCAGTGACCCTGTTTAACCAGCTTGTACTCGGACGACCATTCGGTCGTGCAGCATCATGCGACAAGATATCAACAATTCTTCGGGCCATAACGACGCAACAGCAACAATTTTTGCAACAGAATGCCGTGACGGAAACTCTGCTGTCTGCTTTACGCCACAAAAGAAACCACCCAATTGAAATTGTACAGCCTGAAACTTTTGACGGGTCTTCGGATAACCCAGAAGGGTGGATCACTTTTTATGAGGCCGCAGCGAAATACAACGGATGGTTGTCTGACCAAGACCGAGTCTTAAACATGCGACAATTTCTCAGTGGTGTAGCAAAAAAGTGGCATGAGTTGCGGTTCTTAGAGCATGTTTGCGAACCTTGGTGCATGTGGAAAGAGAACTTCCTGTCTACATTCAAAACAAATAGCGTACAGCGATGGGACCAGGCGCTGTTCTACCGTTTTAGGTCTGGTTCACCACTTGACTACTTCCTTGAGAAGCAGCGACTGCTTCGACTTGCTGAACCAGAGTTGCCATTAATATCAGTCTTAGCACTTGTAATTCACGGTCTCCCGAGAGATTTGCAACGGCTTGCACAAATAAAAGGACCGGAAATTCTCGAAGCTCTACTAGAGCTGCTACAAGTATTCCCTCACTACTGGTCTGAGAGGAGCTGCAAGACGCGGCCAGATGTTCCCCGCCAGTCAGCTACTCAGTCGAGCAACTCGGATGCAAGGTCGCCGCAACTTAAAGACAGTGCAAATATTAGACTTAGAGCCACCGACTCACGACCCGGTGACGCCTTGCAGTCACCAGCACTGTTGAAAGAGAAACAAATGCCACAAAAGCCTCAGTGTGTTCAACCGAAACTAAACGACACCATCCTACTAATTTCTTCAAGTTTACTTCACATACACCTTGAAGTGAATGGACAGAACCTGCAAGCTCTTGTCGACAGTGGAGCTTCAATATCAATACTCAGGAGAAGCAGAGAAAATGCAGAAGACATATTCGCTGGCAGATCAGTCCTTGTACGAGGGTATGATGGTTGTGAAAAGGAACACTGCGAATGGATAAGCTTAAAGCTAAAATATCAGTCGCAGTACGCGGAGGTTCTTGCCTTGGTGATAGAAGGTGTCGAATACGACTTCCTTCTCTCTCGCCCGGACATGAAATCGTTGAGGCTAAACATTCACTGGGACGACACTGTGTATGTAAGCCCTCATGAAGAGAATTCCAAACCTTTGACTGATGCAAACCGAATTCGCAGGCCGAAAAATGGAGAAAGTATTCAGAAACTCTACCCGGAATTGTTCTGCTTGGGAGGCTATCCTACTGGTACCACCAAGTTTGAAGTCCCCATTAAATTACACGACACTACTATAGTCCGGAAAAAGCCATACAACCTATCGAGAGAAAAGAAGACATGGCTAAAAGAGGAGCTTCAAAAGATGTTAGATGCTGGTATGATCCGTCCATCTGTATCGCCATTTGCATCGCCAATCACCATTGCCCCAAAAGAAGACGGTAGCCTCAGGCTGTGTACTGACCATAGAGCGATCAACAACCAAACGCATTTGATCCCATTTCCAATGCCTCGGATAGATAGACAGCATCATTGACGAAACAGGTGGCTGCACCTGGTTTTCCAGGATAGATCTGTGCAAAGGCTTCTGGCAAATGCCACTTCAAGAAGAAACCAAGCAATACACCGCCTTTGTGACTCCATTTAACATTTATGAATATAATCGTCTGCCGTTTGGCTGGAAAAACTCGCCCAGTTGGTTTCAGAAGATGATGAATACAGTTCTGAACCCTTTTATTGGCCGCTTCTGCAATGTATATGTGGACGACATCATTGTATACTCTAAGAGTGAGCAGCAACATGAAGAACACCTTGCGCATGTTCTCACTGCATTGTCCGAAGCCATGCTCAAGGTAAACTTCAAGAAGAGCGAGTTCTTTAAAAACAAAGTTACCTTTTTGGGTCGAGTATTGGATGGTACCACTTAAAATACCAAAGAAGAGTCCGTGGCGCGCATCGCTAGACTTGTGAAGCCTTCTGACGTCCATTCACTTCGCGTGTTTTTGGGACTAGCCCGCCATTTCAGAGCATTTATTCGGGACTACGCTATGAAGACACGATGCTTAACAAGGTTGACGCAAAAAGATGTGCCTTTTCAATGGACAAGAGAATGCGATTATGCTTACGAAGAGCTGGTACAGCTAATTTCTTCTGACCCTGTGCTTTGCCTTCCGGACTTTTCGCTTCCATTTGAACTAAATACAGATGCGTCGCATTATGGAACGGGAGCGGTTCTGTATCAACGAGACTCCACCCGGGCAGCCAATCAGCAGCTTCGCGTGGTGGGTTACTACAGTTACACTTTCACCAAGACGGAAGTAAACTACACAACAACTGAGAAAGAAGCCCTCGCTGTCCTAAAGGCCATTCGGTACTTCCGCACCTATTTAGAAGGATCAAAATTCAAGCTTTATACTGATCACGAAGCACTGACACACCTTTTGAAGTTGGCGGAACTTAAAGAAAAAAATCGCACGCTGGGTGAACGAGCTTCAGCAGTTTGACTTTGAAGTCAGTCATCGCCCGGGAGCTTCCATGAAAGACGCTGATGCTATGTCGAGGTTGGCGGTCACGCCTGTTTTATTTCACCAAGAAGCAATAAACGCCGCTGAACTTTGGGAAGGAACTGAAGCACTACAACCTACACTGACGGGAAAAATTACAGTGCCTCCCACACTTGTGCCAAAAATATTGGATCTCTACCATAATAGCCCTCATTCAGGTGGACACGATGGATTTTGGCGAACCTACATGAAGCTCACGAAGAGATTTACATGGCCCCACATGAAACGAGACGCGAAGATGTATGTGCAATCTTGTCACGAATGTCAACTGAATAAGGTGAAATTCAAACAACCAACTCAACAAATGACATTGCCGAAATATTCAGGGACACCATTCGAAGTTGTCCACCTAGACTTCGCCGAACTCCGTAAGAAGTCGGAAGGTGTGAAGAAAACTCAAGTGTTCCTCGTGTTAGTGGATGAGTGCACAAGGATGGTAGCAGCGAAGCCAGGAAGAGAGGACGCCAACAGCGTGATCTCATCGCTCAACCGCAAAATGTTTGACAACGTCAAAATTTTGGTATCGGATAATGGTCCAGCCTTCCGAAGCCATAAATTGCAGGAATGGGCAGAACGACGAGGAGTAACACGGAGATTCACTGCCCCGTACCATCCAGCAGCTAATGGATTGGCGGAACGAACTATTCGGGACCTGAAGCAATACATCAGCATGTACCCAAGTTTCCCGGGAGGATGGAAGTGCTGCCTTGAAGCAGCAGTATCTCATCATAACCGATCGCACACAACTGGCCTAGGATGTACACCACTCTTTGTTGCTACTGGAAAACCAACTTATCTTCCCGCTAATGTATCCTTGGGAGTCGACAAGATGGTACAGCTTACAGAAAGAAGAAGGACAGAAGACAGCCAAGCGAAATACCGTGAAAGAATGAAAAGAAACTTCGACAAGAAGCAAAATACAACGTTACCAGCGCTGGAGGTAGTAGACTTGGTTCTCGTGAGAAAGGGACTATCAAATACTGGATCTGTCTATAAAGGACCGTATCGTGTCGTGAAAACTGCAAGTCAGCAAGGCAACTTAAAAACTGTCTGGTATATCGGCGCTAACGAAAATGAAGAATCGGCTTCCATAGCAAATGTGTTTAAATACCATCCCAGGAGGGATGAATAAAAAAGGTGGGGGGAGTGAAGCGTACCGAATGAGAAGAAGTCTGAGAACATCGGGGGGAGCGGGGGCATTGAAGAGGAGAATAAGTTAGAAATGGCGACATGACGCTTGTTTGATCTGTTTGATATGTGCGGGCTTATTATATATATATATATATATATATATATATAGAAGGGGCCGCTCGGTGGGATTCGTCGGTAAATATGGAAAGTGAATCAGAAAGACTGAAAGAAGCCAGGCTTCGTCGTCGGAACGAAACCGAGAAGATGCAGCGAGCCGAGGAGATGGAGGAAGAACGAGCCGCACGCATCGAGAAGCGTCGTAAGTACGAAGCGGCCAGGCGAGTGGATTCAGATGAGGATAGCACCCGAAACGTGATCAAGTCACTGACGACAACTCCTTATCCTTCCGCCTCACCGACAATCAGGCCGTCTTTGTGGCAATTGAGAAACAAAAAGATGAAGACTTTTAAAATAAATGCGTTACACTTTAAAAATGTCTAGTGTTTAATGTAACCATAACGTAACGAGAGGTAACAACGAAACCTAAGCACTCAGACGTACGAAGCTAAACGATAAAGATGTAACCGTACAGAGAACCAAGCTAAACAATAAGATTCACCGTAGCTCTCGCTACGCACACCCAGGCATAACTTAGTTAAGCCACAGTCAAACTTTTTTCGCACGCTATTTTGCCTTGCCTAGTCCTAGTTTCCCTTCACTCTCCGTTACCTCCACAGACAGCCTCCACATGGCAAGAGCAGAGGTCGTACTTTTTTATTATAAATCGTAATGTTTAGAACCTGAACGAGTAAGCAAAGATACTGGCTTCATTTTATATACGACTTTTGTGGCAGCGCACCTCAAAAGCAATACGCCGTTTCTAGTACACCTATTTTAGTTTACATGCTAGCGTCATGTTATGCATCTAGGTAGCGCTTCTTAACACTGGACAATTTCGCGGCCATCAGTATCAACCGTGCGCGAGTGCACTCCTAACATACGTGCCTCCAGAGGCGACCTGTTGAAAACCGTATTAACGGCGCTGCCACTTCTCAAATGAGCAGAAGCTCGTGTGCGGTAACAATGGAGTGGTATTTTTCATATAGAAGTGATGGTAATGCATGAATGAATGCTATGTTTTGTTTTCGGTTTTGTTCAAGCGTGAAAAAATGTCCTAGCCTTCCGTTTGAGCTTCATCAAGAGGAAAAATAACGTTTTATTGCGATAGTAATTATATGGATACCCCAAGCGCATTTCTGCGGTCGTCGTCGCCGTCGCCGTGATGCTCCGTATAAAGTCCAAGGGCGATAACACCATCGCCGCGCGCCCTATGCTGTATGTGCGAATGAAAGTGCGCGAGAGAGCCGACGATCGCGGCTCAATCTGGCGCGTGCGGGAGAGGGGGGCTGACAGGAAACGCGCTGTCTTCCGTCGTGAGAAAAGGCCGTGGGGGGATGAGAAGGGGGGAGGGGGGCGTTGTTCTTCGACAGCAGCTGCGCATTTCGCGACTGCGCGCATGGGGAAGCGCCGATCGCGGCTCAAACTCGCGCGTGCATGGTAGGAGGCAGCGCGGGAGGGAAGGGATGCGGGCGGCGTTTTATATGTACTCCGGCACCAACTGCGTACTTTGCACGGCACTAAGCGGTCTCGCGTGCCTAATCTTGAAAGCAATCTGCAGGTGGCTCATACATTAGCGCGGGAGGTGTTCTCTTCGCTCAGGTTGTGTTGAAGCGATACAGAGCACGAATGCCACTTCAATCGCTGCTGTGCCGCGCTAACTGACGCCAACGTTTTGACAGCGAGATTCCGCGGTCATATAGTGTGATGCGGTCATGTTTGCCTGTGCGCGCTGACCCCATGCTTGTTATATTGGTTACCAAGCGAATATTTCCAAGTTTAAAGGACCGATAAAACTACTACCCTTACTTCGTATAGTGGTCTACTAATTTGCTATCGCAATCAGTGCTTCGCCTTTCGAGTGAAAATGCGGCCTTTTTTTCGGTTCTCCGTTACCGCTATGCTGCCGATTCGGCACCCTGGCACACATGTGTACATCACACTGAAGGGGTGTTGTGAAATTTATAGTTTAGTTATGCGTCATGTTCGGTAGGTTTAAAGCGCAGCGAAGTTTTCTAGGCTCACCTTTTTGGGGTCTTCGTACTTAGCCGTCTGAAAATTTTCGCATGGTTTAAACAGCTCGTACTCCTCGGTTCTCGGTGCGGCCAAGTTAGCAAACTTCGGAGCGTAGAACAGTCCTTTCATCCCAAACGAGATCGCAAGTGGAATCGAGAGGCGAAGCTTGGCCACTTCCCGAAGTACATCCAGGCTGTCGTTCTGTAACGGTACGAAAAAAGTTGTCGCAGTTTCACCCGAAAGGCGAAGCATCAATTGCGATAGCAAACTTGTAGAGAGCTATACGGAGTAAGAATAGTAGTTTTATCAGCTGTACAAACTTGGACATGCAGCAGCACCGGCAACACACAGAACTGTTGTCGACGCCGTCGGCGTTTTGCCCGCGTTCGCACAAAACGCGCGCGGCGTTGGTGACTGTTGCCGGAGCCTCTGGGGGCCGTTCGGAGGTTTTCGACGAGATCAGAACGGGACACTCGTCAAGCTGCGTCGGAAGTCTTTACCACCTTCTCTCCTCACAACGGTTTTCTATAAATAGGCATTTTGTGCCGCAGCTAAACGTCGCCTCCCTTCGCTACCCCCCCCCCCCACCCCACGCCCTTTCGCGTGTCTGAAGAAGTCGCGTTTGCTCTACTTATATGGTGATTGTAAAGAAGGAAAGAGACGCTTAATTATGCAGCCCTTAAGGGAGCACGGTGCACAACGTGCGTTTGTTCTCCGCCGTGCGTTCACTCCCCGTGAAAGCGCGCGTCCCTCGCGCCCTTTCACTCGCACATACAGCGTTCGGCGACGTGGCGCTGAGCCGTGCTCCCTCAAGGGCTGCAGAAGATAGCGCCAACCTTTCCCTTTCCCTCAAGAACCACTTATCATCATCGACAATTTCATCGTAGTAGTCATAACTGGAAATACATTATTCCCGCCATATTACAGGTTCGCTGGTCTTCCATCTCCACCACAGTGGAAGGACTGACATTTTTTTTTTTTCGACTGAACGTCATTTTTCTTTCTAGGACATTTCGCTAGAACTTCTGCTGTTGGCCGGGGCTCATTATCACGACAGCTGGTGCACGTGTGTGTTCTACTTTTAAGAGCCGTTCGGTAGCTAGGATAAGCATAAGCCAAATGCACGGGCTATCTTTTATTGCGATAGCAATTATTTGGACGCTCCAAACCAGATTTCTGCCGTCGGGGTCGCCGTCGTCGTCGCCGGCGCCGTGAGGTTCCGTATGACGTCAAAGGCGATGAAATTGTGGTAAGTGGTTCTTGAGGGAAAGGGAAAGGTTGGCGCAATCCTCAAGGGCTGCAGAAGATAGCGCCAACCTTTCCCTTTCCCTCAAGAACCACTTACCACAATTTCATCGCCTTTGACGTCATACGGAACCTCACGGCGCCGGCGACGACGACGGCGACCCCGACGGCAGAAATCTGGTTTGGAGCGTCCAAATAATTGCTATCGCAATAAAAGATAGCCCGTGCATTTGGCTTATGCTTATCCTAGCTACCGAACGGCTCTTAAAAGTAGAACACACACGTGCACCAGCTGTCGTGATAATGAGCCCCGGCCAACAGCAGAAGTTCTAGCGAAATGTCCTAGAAAGAAAAATGACGTTCAGTCGAAAAAAAAATGTCAGTCCTTCCACTGTGGTGGAGATGGAAGACCAGCGAACCTGTAATATGGCGGGAATAATGTATTTCCAGTTATGACTACTAAGATGTGATGGTCTAATTGGTTATTTGAACTTTTAAAGAATGAGAAATATATATGATCCGGTGGTTGTCATTTATTTAGTAACCACAGGGGCCATGGCGTTATGGTCGCTACGGTACACCGCCATAGGGTCACGGAGCAAGAAACCTTTAGGAGTGGAAATTCCGCCAGGTGCGGCGACCTGATAATGTCACAAGCCCGCGGAGCCACTATCATGCTGGCGGCACCTGGCGGCTGAGAAAGAAATTACCGCCGTCTTGGTTGCCAAGGCAACCGGTCACATGTGTTTCTCTCGTTCGCGGCCGCGCGAGTTGCTCCCGTTCGGCCGCGCGCCTCACAACTTCTACTGAGGGCACTCACGCATCCCACCTGCATCCCATCTTAGGCTAGCAATTTCCCAACAAGGGTACACTGCACGTATCAGCGCTGTTAGTATTACGGCCCTCGAACAGTCACCGACAAGAAAAGTTACTGTTTGACATAAAGGCCCACAAAAACAACGCTACGGCGTGCACGCTGAAGAGAACGCCGAACGCCTGTGTTGTCTACTTTGAGCGCGGGAGACACGGGCGCCGCCGAAGAGAACGCGCCCGAGCGGCACCACCGATCCGCCGGGCTGCTGCTCTTTTTATTGCGATAGCAATTATATGGACACTCAAAAGCAGATTTCTGCCGTCGGCGTCGCCGTCGCCGTGAGGTTCCGTATGACGTCAATGGAGATGAAATCGTCGCCGCGCGCCGAACGCTGTATGTGCGAGTGAAAGGGCGCGAGGGGCGCGCGCTTTCACGGGCAGTGAACGCACGGCGGAGAACAAACGCGCGTTCTGCGCCGTGCTCGCTTAAGGGCTGCAGAAGTAAGCGTCTCTTTCCTCCTTTACAATCACCATATATGTAGAGCAAACGCGCCTTCTTCTGACGCGCGAGAGGCCGTGGGAGAGGGGGAGGGAAGGGAGGCGACGTTTAGCTGCGGCACCAAGTGCCTATTTATATCAGAGGCTCCGGCAACAGTCACCAACGCCGCACGCATTTTGAGTGAACGCGGGCAAAACGCCGACGGCGTCGACGATAGTTCTGCGTGTTGCCGGTGCTGCTGCATGTCCAAGTTTATACAGCTGATAAAGCTAATATCATTACTCCGTATAGCTCTCTACAAATTTGCTATCGCAATTGATGCTTCGCCTTTCAGGTGAAACTGCGACAACTTTTTTTTTCGCTGCTGCTTGCATGACATGCCGCAAGGCGCCGCCACTGCATGCGCCCCCGTCGGCGCATAATAATGTGACGTTATCTGGTCGCACGCGAGCGCGCGCGCTGACGGGAGTTTCTACTCCTAAAAAAAATTTGTCGCAGTTTCACCCGAAAGGCGAAGCACCAATTGCGATAGCAAATTAGTAGAGAGCTATACGGAGTAAGGATAGTAGTTTTATCAGCTGTATAAACTTGGACATACAGCAGCACCAGCAACGCGCAGAACTGTTGTCGACGCCGTCGGCGTTTTGCCCGCGTTCGCTGAAAATGCGTGCGGCGTTGGTGACTGTTGCCGGAGCCTCTGATATAAATAGGCACTTGGTGCCGCAGCTAAACGTCGCCTCCCTTCCCTCCCCTTCCCGCCCCTCCCCCACTGCCTCTCGCGCATCGGAAGAAGGCGCGTTTGCTCTACATATATGGTGATTGTAAAGGAGGAAAGAGACGCCTACTTCTGCAGCCCTTAAGCGAGCACGGCGCAGAACGCGCGATTGTTCTCCGCCGTGCGTTCACTCCCCGTGAAAGCGCGCGCCCCTCGCGCCCTTTCACTCGCACATACAGCGTTCGGCGCGCGGCGACGATTTCATCTCCATTGACGTCATACGGAACCTCACGGCGACAACGACGGCAGAAATCTGCTTTTGAGTGTCCATATAATTGCTATCGCAATAATAATCTTCCTCTGTGCATAGGGTGTACGGCAAAGGTTGGCACGTTCTGCATAAACGCGTCACCAATTAACGCCGCGCGTGTTCGGTGCGAACGCGGGAAAAACGCCGCCGTCGTCGACAACAGTGTGTGCGTTGTTTGTGTGCTCGCAGACAACCGCTGTCAAAACGCTGGCTACATGACGGAACGGCTAAACGCCGTTGCCGACACTGCTAGGTGAAAGGCGGATGAGAGCCCAGAGTCCGCAGCACAGGCGGCAGAGGCCGGCACGGCTGCGCGCATGCGCCGCAGTGGGAGAGTGGGCACGCACACGCACAGTCTAGGGTGCCTCGATGCCCTCCTCGCCCACGGCTCCCCTTTCAATGGAAAGTCGCGTTTGCTCTCCGCCGTGCATTCGCTCCCCGTGAAAGCGCGCGTCTCTCGCCCTCGCGCGCTTTCACTCACACATACAGCGTACGGCCAATGAGAGTTTTTTTCTATTACCGGACGCGACCATAGAAGAGTGAGCCCTTAACAGCTTCGGTCTGAATGATCTTTCGGTATGTAGCTGTACAGAGGTCGTTTTGCAGCTCTGTACAGCTACATACTGAAATACCATTCAGCCCCAAATGATTCATCCAAATTTTTAGGAACGATAAAAGGTAGTCTACGCTTCAAAGTGTAACAGCTGCTGGCTGTGGAACAACGTCGTGCGGCGACAAGATATACTACAATTTACCGGCGACATTGTTCGACCCTGCCAAATTACACTGTACAGCAAAGAATTGCTTTTTGCAGATTGTCTTCAATATGTATGCTCGTCACTTCAGCCACCTATAGCTTTGCGACAGTACTCCTGGCTCTCCCGACTCATTGTCTTTAGACTATAATACAACACACTGTAACCTCGTCCTCTTGCTCTTCTAGTTTCCTGGCACATATTCGTCGAAACACAGCCTGGCTATCGCTACTTTGTTGAATATGTCCCCAAATAAAATTTCCAAGAAACTTCATCAAAAATTATCACTCCATTTGTTTTGGCAGATTTGTTTCCATAGTCGTGCTCCTCAACTACTGAATCAGTTACACTGCCTTTATGTATATTACCGATGTGTAACGCAGCACACTTTGATGATATATACATCAAAGTGTGCTGATATATTGGTTATTGTCATGATTTCGTCTAAGGGATCATCGCTTCATCATCATCGCCATCATCAGCCGATATTTGTGTACACTGCAGGAGGAAGGCCTCTGCCTACGATCTCCAATTACCCCTGTTTTGGGCAGGCTGATTCCAACATGCGCCCACAAATTTGTAACTTCATCCCCCACATAATTTCCTGCCGTCCTCGACTGCGCTTCCCTTCTCTTGGTATCGATTCTGTAACTATAATGGTCCACCGGTTATCCATCCTACGCATTACATGACCTCCCCAGCTCCATTTTTTCCTCTTAATGTCAACTAGAATATCGGCTATCCCCGTTTGCTCTCTGATCCACACCACTCTCTTCCTGTCTCTTAACTTTAGGCCTAACATTTTTTGTTCCATCGCTCTGTGTGCGGCCGTTAACTTTTTCTCGAACTTCTTTGTTAACCTCCAAGTTTCTGCCCATTTTTAGCATCCGTAGAATGCAATGATTGTACACTTTTTTTCTCAACGACAATGGTAAGCTACCAGTCAGGATTTGGCAATGCCTGCCGTAAGTACTCCAAACCAATTTCATTCTTCTGTAAATTTCCCTCTCATGATCAGGGTCCTCTGTGAGTAACTGACCTAGATAAAGGTACTCCTTTAACGACTCTAGAGGCTGACTGGCGATCCTGAATTCTTCTTCCCATGCGAGGCTATTGAACATTAGACAGCTTTAGAATAGCGTTTGCAACCAAATGTGAACGCATTATGTACGTAAAGAAATAGCGTCGTCCTCACTGCGCATGCTCCGAACGTTATGGGGATTCTGAGGTTTACGTGCGCTATGATTACGTACATTATTTATCGATTTTAACGTTCGTAATGTTTACGCACGCTAAGAAATGGCGTTGTCGAACATGGTTGCACCTTGGCTTCCGCTTCAGCATGAATTCTCGGGATGGCTACGCTCTCACTCGCGCTGAGCGCTACTAACTATTCAAATGAGCATTCGCTTTCTCTAAACTTACCTGAAACGCTAGCTATAAGCGTATAGCGCGTCCAATTTCTGAGATCGTTCGGCGATTGCGGCACCTGAAGGCCTAACGAGACGCGTCCTCATCGCAACAGGATGGTTGCTATTGGATTGTCTTTGCTTGGATACGCTTGGCGCGAGGCACCAGACGGCGCCCTGTTTAATAATGTCTTCCTTACGTTTGTGTTCCCGTACGGTAAACTAAATGTCTTGAAAGGACGTGCACCGTAACGACCCGCAAAGGTGCTTACGTTTAACGTGCGCAATGCGACAAACACTATTCTAAAACTGTCTAAGATCTTTGTCTTCTGCACATTAATCGTCAACCCCACTCTACACTTTCTCGGTTAAGGACTCATTATACTCGTATGCGACCATTAATTTTGCTGCTGTAACAAATTACCTTAGCGCAAAAATCACCGCCCCTTTCACTCCGTAAAGATGGTCGAACAGCGAAGCTGTGAACGGCGCAACTTGCGTGGGATGGGACGCGTCGGCGTCCACGGGCGACGTTGTGACTATTGCGTTCCTCAGGCTTTTAAGTGCGAAGCACTTTAGGGGCCCGAGCGGTCAGCGTGTAAGTGATCTCATCTCCTTGTCACGCGCAAAAACAGAGTCGAAACAAGTGCAGAATTGATCAAAACTAACATGATTCAGAATAACGTAAAAAATAGGAATTACCAAGCATTAAGTGCATTAATTAGCAGAAACCCGTGAAAATTGTGAAAATCTTGTAATGTGATCTCATGTCGTCGTGGTCACGCGCAGCAAGGGCTTTGGCTCCATGTGCGTGGCGGTTTCCCACCAGTTGTACTTTAGCACAGGTGTCCAAACGGATGATGGATTGCTAAACACAAGATAAACACAGGATAAACAAGATAAACACAAAAGGAAACACACGCGAATCACTGCTTCGCACTTCCCCAGCTTTCACGTTGAGTGGAACTGCCTTACCGCCGAGTCTACCAAGGCCACTGTCCCGGACGAGTACTCAATTTCGTTAACTTGGTAAGTACCAGAATTGGCATAGTATGACAAGAGTGTATGTCGAACATAAATGATAGGTCATGACATGAAATGTCCTGACACGCCTGTCATGTAGCTCATGAAACAGCCACCTACATCTTGATGCTCTCATGGTGGTTTCGTTAACATGGTAGGTACCCAAATTCGCATAGTATTACAACAGTGTAGGACGAATGTAAATGATAGGTCATGACATGAATTTATTGATATGCATGTCATGTAGGTCATGAAACAGCCGCCTAAAATGATAATGAGACAGCGAAAGAAGATTAGCACTCAAAAACCACTGAAATGTGCTCGGACGTGGGTACTAAGTGAAGGAAACACTAAAGGATGATGGTAAAAGTCATAGTCATAGGCATGACTGAGGAAAAATGACAATGACTAAACGAAAAAAGATTAACACTAAAAAACCACTGAAATGGGTTCGGACGTGGGTACTTAGTGAAGGAAACACAAAAGGATGGTTGTACTGAGTCATGGTCATAGTCATGACCATGACTCAGCAAAAATGACAATAACTCAACGAAAAATATTACCACTCAAAAACAACTGAAATGGGTTCGAACGTGGGCACTAAGTGAAGGAACCACTAAAAGATGATGGTAGAAGTCATAGTCATGAGCATGACTCACCGAAAATGACAATGACTCAGCGAAAATGATTACCACTCAAAAACCACTGAAATGGGTTCGGACGTGGGTACTAAGTGAAGGAAACACTAAAAGATTGTGGTAGAAGTCGTGGTCATGACCATGATTCAGCAAAAACGGCAATGACTCAGCGACAAATAAATTACCACTAAAAACAATGGAATGGGTTCGGATGTGCTACTAAGTTAAGGAAAAGGCTAAAGGCTGATGGTCGAAGTCATAGCCATGAGCATGACTAAGGCTTTCGCCTTAAGGGCTCTTAGGCGTAGCAAAAGGGACTTCTGAGGTCTCATAACATGAATGTCATAACATGCGTGTCATGTAGGTCATGAAACAGCCGCCTTCTTTTTGGTGCTCTCATTGCCATGTCGTTAACTCGGTAGACTCCCCGCACACTGGTTCGCATAACATCGATTCCCACAGGGTGTGGGATCTGTCGGCTTTTTTCTACGACATTAATAGACAAGAGTCCTTGACTAAAGCTCCGTATATACAACTAACGCTAACGCGAACTCCTCTCACACCCCACTCCAGCGTTCACCTACGTTTTTCCTACACCGCCATTGGTTGGTGCGCTCACACTCTCCCCCTCCAACGCGAGTATTGAACGGCGCGAACTTACGTCAACCCCACTCCCCGTACTGCTTTTCATCTGCACCCTCTCACACCATTCTCACAAGAGGAAAGGGGTCACTCCAACTCCTTTCCCCCTCTTGAGCTCTTCTTTTCCTCTCTGCTAGGCCCTGTACCTTCTTAGCATTTTTTACGTTTTTTTGTGCAAGGAATGTTTCTAAATATGTATATCTATTCAAAGTCTTCTTTAAATTGTTGCAAAACGTGCTTGGTTGCAACATCACCAGAATCACCATACTTGTTAAAGAGCAGAAATGAAGCATTTGTTACAAGATTTTTATAGGTCTTATGGTCTAGGTTGTCGGCGTCTTGACCAAGCAAGTTTACCAATAATCTGCAAAAGGCTTGTCATAACGTTTATACTCGCGGTGCATGAGATCTGCATAGCATTTTCCTGCTTTCAAAGTGGTTGCCTTCGTAGCTGCTTTTCCTCCGCTATGCACATATCCGAGGTGATCCTTATTGTGGAAATATCTTCCGCCATCTGGAATTCGGGGCAAGGTCAAAATAAGAAAGCTAGAAAGTCTGCGTGAAGTTCTAGCCTACAAAGCAAACCAGCGACATGATGCAGGCAAACTACTGCAGGTGGTGGTGGCAGGTGCGCTGATGACGTTCCGATCATTATAAGCACCTCCCACCCGCTTCGAACCATTATCATCCGCGATGAACCACACCGCGGCGTTAGCTGCGTATGACGCGGCCGCGCAAGGCCGGAAAGCGGGGAGGTCGCGCGCCATCCTCCGGCGGCGACTTCATATTGCACGGCCGCGCGGGCCCTATCTCGAAAGCAATCTGCGACGGGGGCAGAGTATTCTGAGTGCTGATAGCTTCGTGCGCGCTGTGTTCTCGCCGCTTAGTTCGCGTTGAAGCGAGAGGCAGCACGAAGCTCAATTCGCTCGTTGCTGCCGGCCCTATCTTGAAATCTTGAAAGCGATCGTCTTACGTGATGGACGGACGGACGGACGGACGGGTTTTCTCGTTCGGTAATCACAGAAGTGCTTCCACATTTAAAAGCTGTTCATCTTCGCGAACGCGCTTTGCATAGTAATGTGGTCATGCAGCTGCCCAGGAAATCAGCAAGACACGCTAACCACCAGCACGAGACTGCTGATTACATAATCTTCGGGACCGGCTCACCTTGCGCGGCAAGAAGTCGCCACAATTTTAATTTACAACCTATTCCGTACGCACACGGGACACACCAGTAACTACTGGAGCCAGACTTCAAAAAAGTATACCCCCGGATACAAAAATACGGCCGAATGTTGATTCTCCATTGAAACAGTAAGACACGAGCTATGTTTTGGTGTCATGACACCACTTCCTCATTTTTGTTTGTGTACCACTCCCTCTTGAAATGACTCCCTGCAGCATTTTATTAGTGTGCTTTCTTTAGAATGCGTTGTAATCTAAAATGCTGTTCGTGATGTTTATGATGTGGTATATACCAATGTTGCCGCTATATCTCCGATGAGATGTGCTGACGCTGATGAATAATGAAATACACGTGGGCGAATATAAAATGTTTGAAATACAAATCAAATAGGAATATCGGATAGTCAAACGCATGCGCATGTACGTATCTAACGCAGGAATATTTTTATGCAAATACGGCACCACGCCTGTATCTGAACAGTACCAAAAAGACATATCAAGGACAACAAATCCGTTTCAAACACAGGATCAGTTTTTTGATTAAAACCGCGCGAATGTACTTTCAGCTTCTTTAGAGCCTGGTGTCGAACAAGTTTTCCCAAGAATTATAGGCTGCTATATGGAATGGAGCTCTACAAAAACGTTCATAAATTATTGCGGAAAAACGATGAAAGGTTGCGGAAATAGAAAAGATCTTCAAGTACTTTCGTGCGTAAAAATATGTAAAATCGTTCATTGTAAGAAAACAAGAAAACCTTATTGATCGTACCGTAAAAGTAAACGTGGGACATAACTAGACTGTCAAGAGCACTAAATGACAGACTGCCAGCAATACTCACAGGTTGCAATGTTGGCTTCTGCCGTGAAGCCAAAACGAAAATTTGTGTTAGGCGTTTTGTTTCTGCGTTCCTTCGAAAGCTTTTGTCGTTGTTTTCCTTATAAGTTGTGATACTTTGCTTAATAGACGGGAACAGTTCTAAGGCTACCACTGGCTATCAAGAAGCGTTTAGTTCATTCAAAATATTCAAAAACCACGAATAATTTATTTTCGGATTCAAATACGAATAGCTTGTGTGTCGTATCCGATTGGTATTAGAAACTAGAATATTCACCTACTCCAACTATTACTGATCTTTTAATAACCAAACAATTACTTTCCTGTTTCTAGTGCAAATACAAATACTGGTTCTTAGGGTATTTGTACTTTTGCATAATCTCTTGAAAAGGAAAGATAAAAACAGCAAGAAAAGCCGCCCAAGAAGTCGCGCCAAACCCCAGGAAAAAAGGAACAGGAAAATCTGCTTTATGAAAGTAATTCCACACCTGAAGGCGTATATTTGTTTCATGGTTTGGTATTTCAACGCGTAATTCCGCAGAGAATAGGTCCCGTATCGGCAAAAGCGTATCGCGCTAGAATTGTATGTAAGACGAATTTCAGCTTATTCTGATGCTCGTCATAGTATCATGCGAAGGTGGCCACACAATTTCAGATTGCATTGAAAAGCACGACGAACGTAAATCTTTTTGAATTCGGCCCCAGAGCCTGTCACTGACCATTGTGTAGGGAGAGTGCACATAGGGCAACATACCAGTGTAAGCTGAATCTTTATATGATTGCTTCATGTGCGTGAGCTATTCGGAAAGAGAACAGCAGCGGCAGCAACGGCGGCAGCAGAAGCAACAGCCGCAGGAACCGTTAGCAAAGCCTGGCATGCTTTGCCTAGAAAGCTCCTGTCAAACAACCTAATACAATTGTGCTATGTCATTCTGTCATGCGGACGACGTTATGTCACCTTTGCCTCGAAGTCAAGCTTTAATTACAGTCTGAGGTCTGCCAGAAGTCGTACCACCGTGTGTCCGTAACTGTAGTCTTGCCCTCGCATTAGGCCTGGAGGTGGCGTTTCCATAGCAACAGGAAATATACGGCAGTCGGGGAATTTGCTGACCGAGTAGGAAAGGTGCGCGATGGAGATGAACATTGACGGTGTGAAGACTGTCCTGCAAAGACCGTTGTAATAAAGAGAGTGACTAATTAGTTTCGCTGAGCAGTGTTATAACGAATCTAAGCGTACGTGCACGCCAAGCAGGAGTAGGCGTGGGGCTTACAAGAGATGCAATAATTGCGACAATAAACAGTGCGGTGTTTTTTTTTTTTGAAACAACGACTTTGCTGAATTCGCATGGTTTGGTGTATCTGGGATCTGCCTATATTTTGATCAATTCTAAAAAAAAGAAAGGGTCAACAATGTGTCGACACTGTACTCGACAAGGTCGACGTTATCAGAGGTAGAATACGATACGAATACAATAGGAAATCGGCCAATAATGAACACAAAAAACGAGACGGAAAGAGACAGGATAGAGAGGTACAATAAACACTGATTCATCGCAACATTTTAACCACCATGTACGTCGATCTTGTCTTCTTCAGTGTCGACACTTGGTCGGCCCTCTTGTTTCGAGAACACGTCCACCATTGGGCTGTTTGCCATCGGAGACGCTGCCCGGGCGAAGTTATTCTAATTTTGCACTTTGCTTCTATATCACCATTTTATATTTCAACTAAATAACACTGATTAGTTTCAAGCTAAAGCTATCTACGAGCACCTGATAACAACTATGACAACTTGTATTTTATTTGAACGTCCTTGTGCAGATCACTAGGCTAATAGTCTGCGCAAGGTTAGGCCGAGTAACATCTGACACCTGAAGGAAGGCTGAAGGCACAAAACAGAGAAGACAGAGATTGTAACTAAAACAGTGTTTGCTTGGTTACCCTACACTGGGGAAAACAAAAGGTCACAGGTCTGCGCAGCACACACAGCACAGCCACAGCGTAAGCTGGTAGAGCGGCTTAAGACGCACAACAGGGTCTTCGCGGCAAAGTCTCTTCGCCTCGTTTTGATGAGAGCGATCTCAACTGTCCGCCCGGCGTCGACGGTGAGCTTCGGTTTGTAATGCTCTCTGCACAGCAGTCTGCTGAGTCCGATGATGCTTGGTTGTAGCCGCGCACGTAGCTCTACGATTCGCTTCTTCAGCAGCGGTTCGTACCTTGTGAGGTTGCCATAACGTGTACCGAACAAGTACCGAGAATACGTGGCGCACATCCCACATCGGGATCGCGTTTATTGCGCGCCTCATCTGAATCGCATCTTGTCTGCGCCTGTGCATGCGGCTTTTGCAGGCGCCTTAACTAGATGGCGCCGCCATACTGGCGGAGGCTTGGGTCGTCTGCGCCTGCGCGCCTGCCTAGGGCGCGTTTATAGGGCCTTTTTCTAAGACTGATAGCAAGCGCATGCGTGGCTCAGTGGTAAAGTATCGGACTCCCACGCAGCGGGCCTGTGCTTGATCCCGGTGGAGACCGGTACTTTTTTTCGCATTTGGGGTGATAGTGGTTACGCCGTGGCAGCGGCGGACAACAACGCGAACCCAACCGGCTATTAGAATGAGCCCATAACAGCTTACGTAGTAAAATGTCGCAGTTTCGCCCGAAAGGCGAAGCATCATTTGCGGTAGAAACTTTGTAGAGAGCTATAGCAGTAAGGATAGTATTTGGCTGTATAAACTTGGACACATTCGCTAAGTAACTTAACTAACAAACATGGTGTCAGCGCGCACAAGCAAACATGAATAGATAACCCTCGATGACCTCGAAACGCTGTCAAAACGCCTGCGTGAGCATGCGTGCCAGCAGCAGCGAGCAAAGGTTCGTGCGGTCTATTGCTTCAATGGAAACTGAGCGGCCAAAGCACAGCACATACAAAGATAGGAACCGTGTTGCAGATCGCTTTCAAGACACGGTGCGCGTGACGACCCGCCGCCGCGCAAAGTACATGTACGCAGTTTCTCGCAAAGCAGAAGACGCACCCCCTCCCTCCTCCCTCCCGCGCTGCTTTCCCGCTTTTCTCCTTTCGCCTGCGAGATTACAGTTCCCCTTGCACCCGATCGCAAGATACGCATTTGGAACCGCAGCACAATGTCAACCACCCCCCCTCCCTCCCTCCCATACCATGCAGCATAAAGACCACTTGTATCATAAGACAAGACGTTCACGACCTTGTGGGAACGCACCACAGCGCCACAATCGCACAAGATACAGGGAGGGAATTTCATATACGAAAGCATCCTATTCTATATTTACCATCAGCTAGACGGTGCGTGGGCTCACTTTTATTACGATAGCAATTATATGGACACTTCAGGTGAAATTATGCCGTCGCCGTCGCCGTGAGGTTTCATATAAAGTCCGCGATAATATCGTCGCCGCGTGCCATACGCTGTATGTGCGAGTGAAAGCATGCGACGATGAGCCGGCAATCGCGGATCGCGCACACAAGCGCGGGAAGCGGGAATGAAGCAGTCTTCCAGTCGCGCACTACGCTCCGGAGGCAGGGTAGGGAGGTGCAGGGGCCGCGCCTTACTGCGGTGCGGCCACGCGCTCCCGCCGCGCCTGACCTCTCCAGAGAGAGAGGGGGGGTGGGGCGTTCTGCGCCTCGAGCGCCCGCCCGCGTGGCTGTATCTTGAAAGCCATCTCCGGCAAGGCAGAGTCCGCCCTCCCTGTGTTTTCGCGGCTAAGATCACGTTGATGCGAGCGCTGGCAAGATGCTCAATTTGCTCACTGCAGCTGCTGGGCTGACTCATTCCAGCGTTTTGACAGGCAGTTTCCGCGCTCATCGAGTGAGATGCGTTCATGTTTGCTTGTGCGCTCGTGAAAGCCACCGTAAGGCACACTTCTGGGAAATAAAGGAAATTCGCCAAGATTAAGCTGGACTCGCACTAGGCAGTGGTGTCTGGAAGCAGCTTCGTCGGTGGCCAGAAGAAGCGAGAATAAGTCGCAGGGTACGTAAACTTAACAGTACTGGTGTAATTCGGCCCTATATAGTTTAAACTCAACCATATAGCACGATAGGACTGCACTATCTCAGGAAAACGACTCACCTGGCACCTTTAGTCAAAAAAAAACAAACAACGCTGAACTGAGTGGCAACTCAAAGAAAATAAGGTCGACGTAATTGCGCGTGAAATACAATACGAATAAGATACGAAATGAGGGAATAATGAACATAAAGAGACAGAATAGGGAGATATAACCAACATTTTATCATCGAATCATTTGAACTACGATGCACGTCCGACCTTTTCTTTAGCATTGACACTTGGCTGACCCTTCCTTTTTTCTCTTAGAATTAACAGAACTTCCAAAACCGCGGGTGTACTTAAGTATAGTTCTCCTTAACTTGGATTACGCTAGCTAGTAGGCACACTATACTTGCGCGGGAAATCAAAATGCACAATCGATTAATTGCCTAAATGTCTTTAATTATTTTTGAACTAATCCATATACGGTATGTGTTCCAATTCATGATTTGTGATCGCTAAGTTCGCAAGGTATATACAGATGGAACGGATTCTCAGGATGCCACGGGTCTCAAGACTTACATTCCGGAAACATGTAACTAATAGACTCATTGCAGTTATGTTTTTGCTTTGAAGAAAAGAAAAGCCGCTTTGTTTAAAAAGCAAGTTGAAGAACTAGTGTGGCATGCTTATCGCGAAACTGGCACTAGTTTCAAAATGTTTTCTAACAGGACGTGCCTTCAGGGCTCACTGGCTTCGTTTCGTAAATTGTCATACGAGTATGTGCCTTAAAGTTATTATTTAAAAAGTTGAGTAGTTAATTTGGTCAGTTTTAATCATATACTTTCACTCATTTTGCAATTGATACTTGCCTGTTCGACTAATCTAGCTCAATGAGTAGATTTCTGCCATACCTGAGCGGCGATTAAAAAAATATACATGTTAGGTTTAAAGATAAATAGCCGCCATATCCCGCCAAGAGTGTTGAGGCCGATTCTGTGCGGCTGACTCACGTCATCAAGTTCACAACGCGGTAGTCGGCCGGAGGGTCCAGAGACAAGCCTAAGACGTAGTAAGATGGTCTTCCGGATGAGGTCTTCGGTTTCAGATGAAGGTGCACCGCCTGGTAGCAACAAACGCGGTGAAAATGTTTCGCCTCACTGTGCAACTGCAATTGCAGTATCGCTACTGCTATGCAAGTCCCATATGTGGATTACCACAGAAAAATCTACCGAGTGGGTTCTCTGTAGATAGCGGTTAAAACGACTGACTCAGTTAATATATAAGAAATACATTGAACAATGTACATAAAATCATACTCGAGCCACGCTTACGCATACCTTGGCGTCGTGAAGTGTACTCTTTCACCCTGTAATTAGCGAAGTACCGTACATGCTACGCTGAGTCTGATACTACACAATTTACGCAAAACACCCATTTACGGAGCCACATTTAATGTAGATAAACGCCGTCCAATTCGACTATAACCTTTCGATAACGGTAATGTATTGATGCTGAAAGTGCGCCGTGTCACTCGCTTCCGCCCACGGTGGAAGATATGCAGGTGAGGACACAGCGGCCCGTACCGGTCCCCGATACCTTCGGCTAATTTCTCTTAGTGTCACTACAAGGCTGTTCCCGCAGCGGCCTGGGGCGTAGCGAGCTGCACTGCTTTTCTATGGGGAATACGCGCTTTGTGAAGGCCATTTTTCAGAAAACTGCTGATGATAAAGGGAACAAAATACTTTTGCCGCATTGTTTCTGTGCAGCTTCGTTACTAAGTCCAGTTTTGTGAAGCAGCCGCTTCGTGATCGTTTCGTTAACCGTGTAGAAGGTAATGAATTTGAGCGGGTTATTTGAACCTGCTACAGCGAGCAAGCGCCGGCGCCCTCATAACGGAGCCGTAACCTTCGCTCGTCTCTCTTGTTCTCTTGACTGCTGGCTCGTTTTTTTCTTCGTGCGTTAGTTTGCTTGCTCACTCGTTCACCCGTTCCACGCGCTGATCGTTTGTTCGCTAGTTTGATCGTTGGTTTGTTCCTTAAATGATTGCAGCATTTGTTCCAGCTTTCGTACACAGCGCTCGTTCAAACATCCGTGCCACTTGCTTATTAGACCGTTAATTCACCCAGTCGTTTACTGGCTCTTGATTTGTCCGCTTGTGCCATTGTTTTAGTGCGAGAACACTACTAGCCTTCTGCCCTGGATTCTGCGGCTACATCCTTGCAAGAAGTGCTGTGTTTTCGCTGGCGTGGTGTCCCCGTGCCGCGCGCGCTCGCGCGTCAACGCTACGTCGGTATATAAATTGGCCTCTAGAAGACTGTCCGCCGACCCCGAGTACCGTCCCGATACTCGGGGTCAGCTAAGTATGGCTAAAAACCAGCCAAACCAAACCAAGTTAAGCAAAGGAAATCAATGACAAAGCTAACATACAGCCAAGCCAAAACAAGTTAAGCAAAGTTAAAGCTAAGAAACAGCCAAGCCAAACCAAGCGAAGCAAAGGAAAGCAGAGTTAAAGCTACGGAAGGGCCACCAGCTTTGCTGTTTGCACAGTCTTCGCACTACTTAGTGTGAAGATGCCCGTAATTTTTTTTCCCATTTTTCATTTACTTGGCGAAGGGGGAGCAATTGCTGCTACGTCGGTATTACTGCATGTTCATGACTTCATGCCGGTAAGCAGCTGTGCACACTAGATGGCACCAACAGCTGTTCCACGGGCTGCCATCAGACGCCGTTGCAAAGTTTCACTGTGGCTCAAAAAAGACAAGGATTGGGTGGCCCGGAACAGTCTTGCATGTAGGTTAGGTTAGCGCTAAGAAAGTTAGCAAGCAAAAAAAACACACACACATTTTCGTAAGCGCCGCTAAACTGAGATGCTCAGCTTGCGCTTGGTTGCAATACTATACAGCCGGCAATACTAACGCGCATGTTGTCCTCAAGGCAAAATAGATATTTTCAACCACGAATTGTCAAAACTGTAAATTACCAACGCGAGACAATTACTTGCTGGGTATTAACACTACTGCATCACGTGCTATTGCTCTGTCCAAGGAATTGGTGAGAAACCATCGGGGACGTTGAATATGCCGACACCTTCACAGCACCTTTAAGCACAGTCTTGAGAGCCGACAACTTTCTTGCCTGCGCCAGAAGGCCGGATTTCAGCTACTATGCCTGTTGTTATAATATCTCGCGAGGGGATTTCAACTTTCTTAGATATTGTCACGAAAAGACAATTGAAGATGTACCTGGCGTCGGCGAGACAGACAGCTGGACAAGATGGCGTGCAAAAACTCAAGCCGGCGTCCTCAGCCTCTACTTCTTCTTCTTCAGCGCCCGCATCTTGCAGAGCGCGCGTCGCAGTCACAACTTCTTTCTCAGCGCTGGCTCGTGACACCTAGCGGCATTATTCTCCCGCCAAAAGAAAAGCATTCACCCGATGCCTTCTGAACTAGAAGGTGGAAGTGTGGAAGTCTTATGATATCGAGTCTGCGCCGCCTTAACGCGCGAAATACGGTTTGAGGCGAACAACATGAACTATCTCTGAGTGGTGCTGTCGACGCAGAGGCGACGCGGCACCGTCCAGAATGAACTTATAGTTCACTTCACTAGCGCGGTGTCTCACTTTGTAAGTATCGACTAAGCAGCTTCTCAGACAACCCCTGGCGACGGATTGGAGTCCACACCCAAACGTGGTCAACTGGCTGGTACTCGACTTGCCGGTGTCGAAGGTTGTAGCGTCGTGCGTCTGTACTATGCTACTTCGTGACGTGTATGCGCGCGAGTTGAAGTGCTTAAGCTGCGTGTGGAGTAAGTTGCTCGGCGCCAGAAGTTAGTAATGCCTGGGTGTCGTGCGGGAGCACAGCGGCTAGCGTGGCCTGGATCTCGTGCCCGTAGATGAGATTGAACGGTGTGAATCGTGTGGATTCTTGAATGGCGGTGTCGTACGCGAATGTAACGTACGGCAGGACTTGATCCCATGTTTTATGCTGGACGTCTACATACATAGACAGCATGTCGGCAATGGTTTTGTTTAGCCGTTCCATCAGTCCGTTGGTCTGCGGAAGATAGGCAGTCGCCTTGCGAGGCTGCGTGCAGCTCACCTTGAATATGTTCTCTATCAGTTCGGCTGTAAAGGCTCTGTCGGGGATGACATGTAATGGGGCACCATGTCTGAGGAATATCTGATCCATAAACAACTGGGCAACTTCGTCGGCCGTGGCACGTTGTACAGCTTTCGTCTCGGCGTAGCGTGTTAGATGGTCTGTTGTGACTATACTCCACTCGTTTCCGCTGGCTGACAAGGAAAATGGTCACAGAAGACCATGCCGATTTGATCAAACAGCACGGTGGGTGGTGCGATGGGTTGTAGTAACCCCCCGGGCTTTAAAGATGGAGATTTCCTGCGTTGACACTCAGGGCAGCTTTGCACGTAACGCTTGACCGTGGTAGAAAGTCTGGGTCAGTCGTACGTCTGGCGTACTCTTTGAAGAGTACTTGAAAATACCAAGTGTCTAGATGTAGGCTCATCATGGCAGGCTAGGAGAATGTCATCACGGAGGGCGGCAGGTACGACGAGTAGATACTCTTTGTCGCTGGCACTTGAGTTTTTTCTTGTAGAGGACACCCTTTCGGAGGCAGAAGGTCGAGAGACTGCGAGAAATATGTCGTGGGATTGTAGCATTCCTGCGTTCTAGGTGATCGATGAGAGGGCGTATTTTGGCGTCCTCGCGCTGCCGTATGATGAAGTCAGATGTGGTGAGGGCCCCAAGGAATGCGCCATCTTCGTCCATGTCATTATTGAAAGTTTCCACGGGAGCGCACGACAACGTGTCCGCATCTTCGTGTTTGCGGCCCGATTTGTATAGGACAGTAACATCGAACTCCTGCAGACGGAGACTCCACCGAGCCAGTCGCCCGGACGGGTCTCGTAAGTAGGCTATCCAACACAAGGAATGGTGGTCTGTCACCACCTTCAAAGGGCGACCGTAGAGACAAGGCCGACATTTCATGATGGCCCACACAACCACTAGACACTCCTTTTCGGAGGTGCAGTAGTTGAATGCGGTGTGTGAAAGGGTGCGACTGGAGTAAGGCGATCACTCGCTTTAACGCCTTTCTAGTGTTGAACGAGTACAGCGCCAAGACCGATGTTGCTTGCGTCGGTATGCACCTCGGTGTCAGCGTCCTCGTCAAATGGAGCCAGGACGGGTGATTCCTGTAGGCGCTGCCGTAACTCGGTGAAAGCTTCGTCTTGCTCATCCATCCAAACGAAGGGTGTCCGTCTTTTCGCGTGAGACGCATGAGTGGTTCGGCCACCCGGGAGAAATTAGCGATAAAGCGACGATAGTACGCACACAGACCGAGAAAGCGGCGTACTGCTTTCTTGTCACGAGGAGTCGGAAAAGCAGTGACAGCAGATTTTTGTCTGGGTCAGGCTGGACGCTGTCGGCACTCACGACATGCCCGAGAAACTTCAGCTCTTCATAACCAAAGTGACACATTTCTGGCTTTAGCGTGAGATTAGCGGGTGCGGAGCACCTCAAGCGCCTCTAAACGGTTCAGGTGTTCTTCGAAGGTCGCCGCTAACACGACGACGTCATCTAGGTATACTAAACAATTCTGCCACTTCAGACCCATCAGAACAGTGTCCATCATTCTCTGGAATGTGGCCGGTGCAGAACACAGGCCAAATGGGTGTACTTTAAATTCGTACAGTCCATCCGGCGAACAAAGACCGTTTTTCGCGATATTGTTCAACTTCGATTTGCCAATATCCACTCTTCAGATCTATAGATGAAAAATACCTGGTTCGCCGCAGTCGATCTAACAAATCATCGATCCGCGGAAGCGGATAAACGTCTTTTCTTCAACTCATTCAACTTTGTATAGTCAACGCACAACTGAAGCGTTTCGTCTTTCTTTTTGACGAGGACCACCGGCGACGACCAAGGGCTTTGGGATGGTTGTATGACGTCATCTTCAAGCATTTCTTTCACTTGTACATTAATAACGTTGGGTTCTTTCGCCGATACGCGATAAGGCAGTTGTCGTATGGGACGAGAATCGTCATACGTGATTATTTGGTGTCTCGTGATGGGCGTCTGGTGTACCTTATAAGAAGATGCGAAGCACTCCTTGAACCGAAGTAGCAACTCGTGCAGCGCTTTCTGCCTTTTCTCCGAAAGGTCTGAATTGATGTCGATATTGCTGAGTGTCTGGGCTGGGCTGTCCATTGTCTTAGACGCAAAGCATCCAGCAACGTCTGCTATGGGCTCCGCGAAAGCGATAGTAGTACGACGAAATAGATCCCGATGATCCTGGCTGAAATTCTTCGCGAGGAGCGCAGAACCTCCACCTCGAAGCATAATGAGACTGCGGGCTGCACATACGCCCTGAGTCAGCATAAGAGAGGAATTGCCCTCTGCAACAGCTTCGCCGTCACGCAGATCGTCGCACACGACCGCTACCAGGACACTTGCGCGTGGTGGTAAAGTTATATTGTTAAAGTTACACTTCTTCAGCGCCCGCATCTTGCAGAGCGTGGTGGATAGTGACACCTAGCGGCAATATTATGAAACTTTCTTTATCGGCTGGGCATCAATGAAATAAATTGTCCTCAAGTTGTTAAAGAACAGCAGATATTATATTACTGCATGTTTCTGTGAGCTGTTTCGCATTCGCACTCCGTTGGTCGCATGCCAAATGACAGGAAAGTGCTCAGGGTCGGTCTCATCTAAATTAAGGTGACAACATTTTCCACAACCCTACCGTCAGTTTCATTAGCAAGTGTTTCACGCAAAATCATTGAGTATACCAATTAGTCTCTCATCACGGCATATCTCGACCCAAATAGTTTTATGATCCATCCCAGCATGGTTTCCTTAAAGGCGGCTCGTGCGAGACACGACTGACTAGCTTCTTTCATGACTTCCATGCAGGCTGGTAAGGAAATACATGTAATAGGTTATTTACGTTCGTTGGTAGTCTAGTAATTTAAACATTACTTTGTTTACTCGGTCCCGCTCACCGTCATTCAATTACTTTTTTTAGTAAACGATTACATGAAACCAGATACATTTTCGACGAAATAAATTAGAACAGTTGACGTAGCTTTGGTCCCTTAAGTTTATCCGGGACTACAGCGTCCAATCGGATAAGAACATGTATTCAAATTACCTCCACCCCACAATCGGCGTCGTGCAGCTAAGCCTCGATCACACGAATATGGCAGACGTGCAGATTAGCACACCTCTCTTGCAAGTCCTACCTCTGAGATTTTCTGTTATAATTTCCCCCCTCCCATTCCTGAAAGAGATTTTAGCGGCCTTCATAAACGGTAAGAGTTGCCGCTCAGTTCTTCGTCGCTTAGGGCCGTCAGTCTGTGACTGCTCTGATATAGACAGAAGTATTCTGGACAATAAATGCATATTTTTCTATGGCAAATCAGTTATGCAGAATCCCGCAAGGTGAAGGAAGTATCATGAAAGGGAAACTTTGTCATCCACCTGAATTGTAGCACGAAGCCACAAAGGAAACCCGCGTGGGTTTCTCGGAAAGGAAGCTTCGCAGTCGAGAAACAACTCATTCACAAGAACACTGCGCAAGAATGTCGATTTACTGTTCATTGTCTGCAAATGACCTCTTCAGTGTTCTCTGAGGACGCCACAGCATCAATAAAATGGGAATTCAACGTACTTGTAGTGTGAACGTCTGATTACCCACTATGCGGACATGGGGCGCCACATATCTTTTGAATCGGCAAAGGCTAATGAAAAGGCCTAACATCACCTTGAGCACATTGAGCGCCTCAGTGACGACTGGATCAGTTGTGAACTGGCTGTTGAGATCCAGGAAGCCGAAGTGGGAGATATTGTAGTTCCAAATGGCGTCGATGTGGATAAAGAATGTAGGGTCCATGACGTCTTTGTTCAGAAGGGCACTCCTGAGTAGAAGAAGATAAGTAAAGACCTGAAAAATAAACTAAGACCTTATCTTATAATACGGCGTAGCTGGACCTAATTTGTAACCTGAGGCGCGACCTCCAGAGCATCTTTTATGGCGATAGCAATTATATAGACACTCTAGGCGCATTTCTGCCGTCGCCATCGCCGTGAGGTTCCGTATAAAGTCCAAAGGTGATAAAATCGTCGCCACGCTCCGTTTGCTTTATGTGCGAGTGAAAGCGTGCGAGGGTGAGCGGGCGATCGGGGCTCAGTCTCCCGCACGCAAGGGAGGGAAGCGGGAAGGGAGCGCTGCGTCTTCCAGTCGCGCGCAACACTGTGGAGGGAGGGTAGGGAGGAGGGGGGGGGCGGGCATCGGGTATCTTGGTTAGCAGAGCTACTTAAACCCTTGGAGAAGGGGTCGCAAAGACTCACACGGGCGCAAACGAAACGCCGAACTTGGTGTTTTTGAAAATGGACGCCTGCAGGATGAAGTGCTGAACTCCCGGTTCCAACATGCCGATGCCATCGATCAAAGCATTCTTGCCATTTTTGTAGAGAGAGTCGTAGAACAGGTAGTCGCACACGTTGTCTGGAGGAAGGTACGCTTTCTTTAGTCGCACCGGCTCGCTGATCGTGCAGACGTAGCTATACACTGGCATAGCAGTTGCCGCTGCGTGCTTGGCCGCTGCGAGGAGAATCCGTCAATGAACCACAGGTACTAAAAGAAAGAGTATTGCACAATTGCTGCTTAAAGCGTGGGAAATCAATCATGAGCTGTATATTGCAAATCGAATAGCCTGCATTGTGCGCCGGAAGCGTTTTTGCGTATCTGGTGGCATGCGCGCGCGCTAGCCGACCGGTCACCGCCGGCGCTGACCTCGTGCTTTCAGACTTAAGGAGGCGCCGCCTGGGACACCTGCTAGGCATCGCTGACCTCGGCGTCTTCGCCGATCCGAAAATTCTCACTCCGGGAAAAGGATAACGGACTATTCCAGTAGTATAACAGGGACACTAGTGTGCAGTAGAGCCATATATATCAATTATGGCTCTGCTTTCCAGAAAAATGCAGCGTCACACCTTCCGCAGTGACATCGTTTGGCGAGAGGGTGTGCCGGGTATTGGCACACCCTCTCGAATGTGAAGGCGTCCTACGAATTATTTCGTTTGTTCTCGTAGTTTTTACTTATTATTGCGATGTCAATTATACGCACACTCCAGGAGAATTTCTGCCTTCGCTCTGAAGTTCTGTATTAAGTCCACGGGCGATCAAATCGTGCGCCGTATGCTTTATGTGCGAGTGAAAACAAGCGAGGATGAGCCGGCGATCGCGGCTCAATATCCTGCATGCAAGCGGACGAGGCGGGAAGGAAAGCACGCCATCTTCCAGTAGCGTGCAACGCTTTGGATTGAGGGTAGGAGGAGGGGGTTGGGTTTACTCTGCGCCGGCCGACCGACCGCGCGCGCCCGTCGGGTCGCGTAGGGTCGCAAGGCTCCTGGGAGAGGGGATCTTGCAAGCCATTCATTCACATACGCACGATCACTGTGAGTGAGCTGTAACGCCATGCAAAATAAATGAAGACATCATTTCTTGAAGTACAATACAAAAATCATACGAAAGATCCACAAAACTGCCACACGTACCGTTCGCTTTTTTAGTTTCTTTAGTTTTTTTTCTCTTAAGCGCACGCGCAATACTGGCGATCACGCCATTATGCGCCAGGACAAAAAAGAAAGAAGAAATGAAGTTCTATTACAACACAACAGATCATTGGCCTAGTTTTAATGACGTGCTAATGATGCACGTTCAGAAAATAGACGCAGATGCCATGGGCGACATTTTATGACTACACTAATTCGCACAGATTGAGATTACTCACTGGCACTGACTCACACTCACCGGCACTCACACTCACTCTCACTCGCACTCACTTCCACTCACACTCACTAGCACTCACGCGCACTCGCACTCCCACTCACAGTCACTGGCACTCACTCGCACGCACTTCCAATCGCACTGACTGACACTCACTCGCACTCACCTCCACTCACACTCACTGGCACTCACTCGCACTCGCACTCACCTGCCCTCACACTCACTGGCACACTCACTCGCACTCGCACTCACCTCCACTCACACTCACAGGCACTCACTCGCACTCACCTGCACTCTCACTCACTGGCACTAACTCGCACTAGCACTCACCTGCACTCACACTCACTGGTACTCACTCACACTCGCACTCAACTGCACTCACACTCACTGGCACTCACTCGCACTCACCGCACTCACACTCACTGGCACTCACTCACACTCGCACTCACTTCCACTCACACTCACTGGAACTCACTCGCACTCGCACTCACCTGCACTCACACTCACTGGCACTCACTCCCACTCGCACTCACATGCACTCACACTCACTGGCACTCACTCGCACTCGCACTCACCTCCCCTCACACTCACAGGCACTCACTAGCACTCGCACTCACCTGCACTCACACTCACTGGCACTAACTCGCACTAGCACTCCCCTGCACTCACACTCACTGGTACTCACTCACACTCGCACTTACCTGCACTCACACTCACTAGCACTCACTGGCATTCACTGGCACTCGCACTCACCTGCACTCACACTCACTGGCACTCACTCTCACTCGCACTCACTTCCACTCACACTCACTGGCACTCACTCGCACTCGCACTCACCTGCACTCACACTCACTGGCACTCACTCGCACTCACACTCACGCCTTTGAAATGAGTACGAGTAAGTGTGAGTGAGTGCACTCATGAGTGAGTGCGCCGACCTATGTCGTCATCTCGCCAGTTGTTTAGTACTATGCGCAGCTTCGCAGAACAGGTGTGCTTTCGGCACAACTTCAATTGGTTAACTGTTCGTCTCCGAGACAAATTGTAGCCATTGGTGTCTTTACCAAGGGAGAAGAGTGCGGGCGGGTTCCTCATCTTCTTCGTTGTCATCAATACGCCTATTTTACGCCTGTTTTGTATCGTAATCCTAGTGTACTTCACTCGCAATTACGTCAACCCACATTGGGTTTACTTGGGCGCCCTGCAACGTAGGAGATACTCGTTGTATTCTTGTATTTTTATTTATATCCTTAGTTGTTGAATATTGCTACGTTTTCTCCGCGTGGAGGCTTATTATACCATTCTCATCTTCTTCGGACCGCTGTAAGTCGCATAAACGATTGTTTCTTGCTTGAAGTGGTCACAAGATATTGAGGTCGCAGATAGCCAACACCATAGGAAGTCAGCTAAGAAGACCATGTCTTCAGAATTCAAGCGATATGAGTTGGTATTCTTGGACAAGTGTACGAATACAAGCTTCACTAAACTTTTCAATTGACATGTGCGTCTTCTGACTGACGTTACCTGTCAATTTTATTTTAGACTGTTCTGTATAAGAGTTGCACTAGCACATTTTTTAGGCATCTTGGAAGAGTTTTATGTTGATTCTACTTCGTTGCGTATAGCCTCGACATCATCATTGTAATAACTAAATTTGTGCTGCGGACGTAAACAGCAAGTATTATTTTTTATTTTTAAATTACTTGCAGCAAATGCGTATTTTATATGCGCTGAACTGGCTGGTAGCATGAGGTGACAGACACTTCTGTCAAGCTCTCATTCCATTTTGTCCCAGCATCCTATTGAGGCTTGTCGTCGTAGTTGTAGTCATGGTCGTAGCCATCGTTCTTGGCTTACTGGCGGGGTCGGTCTTACTGTTTTATTGCTATAGCAATAATATAGCCGTCACCATCGCCATGAGGTTCAATATAGAGTCCACCAGCGATAAAAGCGTCACCGTACGCTGTATGCGTGCGTGAAAGCATGCGACGGTGAGCAGGCAAACGCGGCTCGTGCACACAAGCTCGGGAAGCGGGAAGGAAGCACGCAGTCTTCCGGTCGCGCACAACGCTCCTGAGGGAGGGTAGGGAGGTGGAGGGGCGGCCGCGCGCTTGCGCCGCGCCGGAATTCTCCGGGGAGAGGGTGGGCAGGTGGAGGGGCCGCGCTAACTGAGTCCGCGCGGTCCCACCGGGATGGAAGGTTCCGGGGGGAGAGGAGGGAGGGGCCCGTTTTGCGGCGCTGTATCTTGAAAGCCATCTGCGGCGGGGCTGAGTCCGCCCTCCCTGTGTTTTCGCGGCTAAGATCGCGCTGATGGGAGCGCCGGCACGAATCTCGATTCGCACGCTGCTGCTGCGCTGACTCACTCCAACGTTTTGGCAGCCAGTTTCCGCGGTCATCGAGTGAGATGCGTTCACCCTTGCTTGTGCGTGCGTGGCACTATGCTTGTTAATTTAGTTAGTAGTTTGATCGGCCGTATAAACTTGTAAACATAGGCACACTATCCTTACTTTGCATAGCTGTCCACTAGTTCGCTACCGCAATCGATGCTTCGCCTCTGGGTGAAACTGCGCCTTTTTTAGTCGACGTGGTATCTCAGTGGCTATGTCTTCGTGCTGCTGAAATCGACGTCGCTGGATTGAACACAGCAAAGGTGGCCGCATTTAGATGGTGGCGAGATACAAAAAAAACAACAACACGAGCGAACAAACAAAAAAGACGCTCGTGCACCCGTGGTCTTTCGTTCTTGTGTCCTCATTTTTTTGCTCTTTAAGCGAACTGTGGGCGTACTCAGATATAGCTGCAGGGGTAATGAATCCGAGGTGGTCGAAATAATCCGGAATTTCGTACTACGGCATGCCTCATAATCAGATGGTAGTTTTCGCACATAGAACCCCAGAATTGATTACAAGTTAATAATTCTTACAGCTTGTGATTGCAGCTGGTGTCGTGGTGATTACTCTTCTAGGAGTCGACAGTGGCCTCGGCGGTGCAGCAGGCATTCTCCGAGTCGGAATCGTTCCTTGACTGGCAGGCTGGCGAGGAGCGGCAGGCTGGCGTGGACCGGCAGAGTGGCCCGCACCGGCAGGGTGGCTCGCACTAGTAGGCTGGCGATTGATGGTTGTATCTGATCCGCTGGTCCTAACGGGGGGGTCATTCGACCCAGCAGGTCCTGGTCCTTGACTGCCCCCGCTTCCTTGGCCGTGGTCCTGGGCTTCATCGGCCACATCGCTGCCCTCACTCTTATCTGAAAAGAAATAACGAATAGAAATGGACGTAAACATGGACGCACAAAAGAAAACAATGTATTCACGTTGACATTCTGGCAACCTTGAGCGCCGGTTGCCGGGGATATAGTAATGGCATACTTTATCTGTGCAACGTGCAACACTGCACATGGCATTCGCGTTTTATTATGTTCTAAAAATAACGCTTAACCTTGCAGTCGGCCGCGCAACGCTTGAAACAGCGAAGCTGGGCGATCGTAGCCGAGCATTTTCCGGAAGTGCGCGCTAACTTTTCATCTTATTACTCATGATGATGATAATTTATTTTCGCGCGTCTCGGACTTACGGCCGTCACTGCGCGTTGCATAGCGCAGCTTCCAACACCGACACCGCGTTCCATGAGACCCGCTCCGTGAATGCGTCTCTCGCTCTCTCGCTCTCATAGCGCGCAAAACCTCTTCACCTCTAAGACTCCCCCAGCGAGGCCTGGCTCGCAGGGAGACCTCGCTCCTTCTCCGGCTCCGCATCGGCTGCAGCTGGACGGCAGCACGCAGCTACCGACTGGGACGAGCGACGTCCCCGGCCTGCAGCTCCTGCGGGGAGCCGGAGACGATCGAACATCTCCTGCTGGCCTGCCCGGCGTACCTCCAGCAGCGGGGCCCACTCCTGCAGGAGTTCCGCCGCCTGGGCCTCCCCTCTGACAAGGAGGAAGATCTCCTCTTCCCCGGCCGACACCACCTTTCTGCACTTCGAGGCGTCGTGGAGTTCCTTGACTCGTCAGGGCTCTCCGCACGCCTCTAAGGACATTTCTACAAGCGGGAAGGCCTCACGGCCTCCCACCTCACCCCGGGCCTGACCGGCCTGGCACAACACCCCTGCAGACTCTGCAGCACACCAAGGCCTTCCATCTCGGCCTGATACGTGCCGCCTATGCCTGCCGGTTTTGCTTCGCCCAGCCATGGCGACTCCACTCTATCCCTTCTTTCGCTCCCACTTACCCCTCCCCGTTGGCGCTGAGCCGTGCTCCCTCAAGGGCTGCAGAAGATAGCGCCAACCTTTCCCTTTCCCTCAAGAACCACTTACCTCGCAGAGCACGAGCGTACGAACGCGCCAGCTGTGGACGAAGACGACGACGCTCGAACGCAATCATATGGGTGCAACTATTTTCACAACAAATCCGTGCAGGGGCGGGGCCTCGCCTCGATGACGTATCGCCATTTTTTATTGCGATACAATTATATGGACACTCCAAAGCAGATTTCTGCTGTCGGCGTCGCCGTCGCCGTCGCCGTGAGGTTCCGTATGACGCCAATGGAGATGAAATCGTCGCCGCGCGCCGCCGAACGCTGTATGTGCGAGTTAAAGGGCGCGAGGGACGCGCTCTTTCACGGGGAGTGAACCCACGGCGGAGAACAAACGCGCGTTCTGCGCCATGCTTCCTTAAGGGCTGCAGAAGTAGGCGTCTCTTTCCTCCTTTACAATCACCATATATGTAGAGCAAACGCGCCTTCTTCTGACGCGCGAAAGGCCGCGGGGGGGGGGGGAGGGGGAATGAATGGGAGGTGACGTTTAGCTGCGGCACCCAGTGCCTATTATTGCGATAGCAATTATATGGACACTCAAAAGCAGATTTCTGCCGTCGGCGTCGCCGTCGCCGTAGCCGTCGCCGTCGCCGTGAGGGTCCGTATGACGTCATTTGGAGAAGAAATCGTCGCCGCGCGCCGAACGCTGTATGTGCGAGTGAAAGGGCGCGAGGGGCGCGTCTTTCACGGGGAGTGAACGCACGGCGGAGAACAAACGCGCGTTCCGCGCCATGCTCGCTTAAGGGCTGCAGAAGTAGGCACTCTGAGAAGCCGTGGGGGAGGCGACGTTTAGCTGCGGCACCAAGTGCCTATTTATATCACAGGCTCCGGCAACAGTCACCAACGCCGCACGCATTTTGAGCGAACGCGGGCAAAACGCCGATGGCGTCGACAAAGGTTCTGCGTGTTGCCGATGCTGCTGCATGTCCAAGTTTATACAGCTGATAAAGCTAACATCATTACTCCGTATAGCTCTCTACAAATTTGCTATCGCAATTGATGCTTCGCCTTTCAGGTGAAACTGCGACCACTTTTTTATATCAGAGGTTCCGGCAACAGTCAGCAACGCCGCACGCATTTTGTGTGAACGCTGGCAAAACGCCGACAGCGTCGACATTAGTTATGCGTGTTGCTGGTGCTGCTGCATGTCCAAGTTTATACAGCTGATCAAGCTATTATCATTACTCCGTATATCTCTCTACAAATTTGCTATCGCAATTGATGCTTCGCCTTTCAGGTGAAACTGCGACAACTTTTTTTCTTCCTCTCTGTTTGGCGGCGTTCCAACGTCGCCGGTGTTCGAACGTCCAGACGCACCTATTTTTTCTTAGCGGGGTTTCATTCCCATTTGGGTTGTAAACATCGTTGCTGCATACCAAAGACAGTATTCTAGATTAATTTTCGTGGACATGTTCATTTTCATGTGACTTGGTAGAGGATGCGTCGGCATCGATAGGCAACAGTGATTGGCACTGCATCGACACCGACGCTTCGACTCATCTGGAACCCGCGAAAATTAGCTTCAGATTATCATAAACCTTTCAAGACCATTTCTAGACCAGCTTTTTGATACCGTCTTAAGAGCGTTTAGCAATTGGATATGAATAGCTTTGGCAAATGGCTCATTTGTTTCGCTCCCAATCCTATTTCTAGGCGAGCTTTTCGAATACGTCTTTAAGACATGTTATAGATCGTCTCAGAAAAGTAATTAAGCCGGACATTAGCCGATACATATGACATTTTACCAACGAAGTTGTCTCACTGATGTCTTCTTTAAGCCGTTTTTATCGTCTTGGATAAACGCTACGAAAACGTTATCTATCTCTTTTGTGCTAACTGGGTAACGTGAAACTTGGGGACGTGCGAAGCATGCAGTGATGCACCGCTAATGATGCACTGCCTTGAGCAATGGCGCATAACACCCTAAAGGCGGCCTCCCCATTACGACGACAGAAGAAAAGTGAAATTATACGCAGGAATGATGAGCGGCAACGCAGCCAGCTGTGGAAGACGACGAAGATGACGGACGCGGGAGCGCTCGGCACGCGCTCGCGCCGATCGTGTGCCGCTTGCTAACCGTGACGACTACAGGAGAAGCCGACAGCCCGAGCGCATAGTGCCGAGCGCCTGCCGCTTGCTTACCGGGACGGCGACGACAGGAGACGCCGACAGGCTGAGCGTATAAGCTGCTTCGCACCTAAAACTCAATAGACGAAATTCACTACTGCCGTGACGCCGTGATGATCGATATGTGGAACTGATCACGCGACGGCTGTGTTTCGATTCGTCACCGCAAATTACTTTGGCATTGACATGCGAAGTATCACTTCTGATCGTGTTGCAGCGCACTGAACGCATCTCGCCAAATAAAAGACGAGGTGTGGATGTCCTGGTTGAAAAACTTTGCCGTCGATTTATGTGCCGTTTGAATGAAATATTAAAGGGGCCCTCAACCACTCTTTATCGAAGTGGGGAAATACACTTGAAGAGAAAATAGGCAATTTCTGAAATACTTTGCCGCCAAAAGTACTTCATGTGTTCAGCAGAAGCGGAGTTCATTATTATCATCATCATAAGCCTATATTTATTTCCAATGCAGGACGAATGCCTCTCCCTGCGATTTCCAATTACCCCTGTCTTGCTGTAGCCGATTCGAACTTGCGCCTGCAAATTTCCTAACTTCATCACCCCACATAGTTTTCTTCCGTCCTCGACTGCGCTTCCCTTCGTATTCACTCTGTAACTGTAATGGTCCACCGGTTTACACATTACACTTACGAAGCGAAATGTATTGGTTATCAAACTCGTCTCCACTGCGCTCCCGTTCCTTCTTCAATGCCTTGCACTGCCACAGCCGTGGCAGTGTGAACGCTACGGTTAGGTGGGGCGTGGCGCAACGCTCGGCCTTCGAAATGTTACCGAGGCGCGCAATTCAAGTTTCATTTTGCATGTAAACGTAGACCCCACCATTTTCGGTTTTGGTACCTATGATGCGCTAAACTTAAACCAAACGCGGTTGTCCTCAGCGAAATCGAACACGTTCTCAGTGCGTCCGCAGAGCGCTTAGCCATTGGACTAGTGGCGGCAGCCCGCGGCGGCCGCGGTGTAGCCGACTGAAGCGACCAATAGCAGCCGCGTATTGGAATGAGCTTTATTACAAAATAAATCACACAAAATGAGTGAGAATCATGGCCTCTGTTGAAACGAGAGAGTTTGAGAGAAAGGTGACTTGGCGCTGCGCCTGCGAGCGCCACGTACGACAACAAAACTTGGCTGAGATGTTGACAGCAGCATTTGCTACCCGCGGACTATGTTAGTCATCAAGCCCGAGGGGTGGTTCAGGGCCCCTTTATTCTGTAACCGGCCAAACAAAAGTATTCTGCAGCACCAAACAAAGCCGCATAGGTAAGTTTTGGCATAAGCGGACACATACCTATAGCGGTGAGCACGGCATGAACGTCGTGGCTCTGCGTAGACGACTACGCACGTAAATTTATCCTAAACTGACCGTTCCTGGGTGAAATTGAGTGAATTTTGGCACGGAGGAAAGATAAAGAAACATCGGAGGACGCTTAGGCTTCGCCTTTAACAGTGGAACGCGATAGCGTTATAGGGCCCCACTTGCTCCGCATTTTTCGTTATGAGTAGGCTTCATTGCCACATACAACGTGGCAAAGCCAGCTTACAAAGTCCAAGCTTACGCCGATCCTCTTAAAGTGGGCTTCACTTTTAAACAGAAATGCATTACTGGGAAGACATTTTTCCACAGGCAATATAAGCTGTGTTATATGAAAATGTAAAGGCCCTAGGAGCTTTTCTTATTATTTTGTGGTCGGCTGTTGCCCCGAGGTGCGCGCGTGTCCAAAATTTGGAGGACGATTTAGCATTGAAAGACCCTGAATGCTTGTTCCCGGTAGCTGCAGCATTCCCAGCAGCTGCATCATTCTTTTTTTTCTCCTCCTTCGTCTCTGCGCGCCGCTATCGTTTTACGCTGCCGAGGAGGCGAGCGCCTTCTGGATGGGGTTTTCGCAACTTACCTACCCGAGGGCGCCACTGTTATGGTAGAAATCCTTGAAAAAAAAAAGGGTATGTGTTTGAGTTTCCTCGTAACAGAATTATGTTTTCTTGCACACCTAAACTATAATCCGACACTATTCTGTTTGTAGGTTGTAATTAAGTCGTACTTTACGATTTTTCTGACGGACTTTACTGTGAGAAATTCAATTTTTGTTCACTAACGCATTGTGCCATGCGGAGGGCCTGTGTGATCTAGTTGGTGCGGGATGAATTTCTCCGCCACTGACGCCGATGCTGACGCCGACGCTAGATTTTCTACGACACGGCACATTAACGCGTTCCCGCGTATTTACGTGATTCGCTGCCAAATACGTGTAAGCGCACAAGCGTAGCGTTTCTACGTCAGTGCCTCACGACATGGAAAAAGGTGTGGCACATATTTTGGATGCGAAGCATCTTATGCTGGGGGCTATGTCACTCCCTCCCTCCCTACCGCCCTCAATCCATCCAACCGCCGTGCGTCCACACCCCTACTGCGCATGCGCATCCTCCTCCCCCTCCTTTTCTCTCCTTGTCTCATCTCTCCTCTCCGCATTCCTCCTCTCCTCTCTGACGCTCCTCTCCTCGTCGGATTGCGCAACGAATGGCAACACCAGTGGCTCCGCGCGCAATAATGCGAAGCAGCTTAGGTTAGAGACGCGACGGTAGGCGCCTCAGAGGCACCAGGCAACAGTCACCAACGCCGCGCACGTTCGGTGCGAACGCGGGCAAAACGCCGACGGCGTCGACAACAGTTCTGCGCGTTGCTGGTGCTGCTGCATGCCCAAGTTTATACAGCTGATAAAACTACCTTGAGTCGACCCCATGGCTGCTTCGCATACTACTCAGGGTTCCCCTACGGGAAGATGGCGTAACTTTTTATTTTGGTGCTTGAAGAAGGACATTTTGAACAGCTTAGCTGTTTAAGCCGCCCGTAATGTGTGTCACCTGCCACTGTGTTGCAAAGCAACTAAGGCTCCTCTTTTTTTCAAAGGTAACGAAAGGTTTTGATCCAGCCGCCGCGCCCTGCGATAGGCCGCTTGGCGGCACGTGACTTTCTCGCCTTCGCGACCCGCCCAAGCGGTCCAGCAGTGGTCACTTTGCCGGCGGAATGTACGGGTGTTCTTTATTTGGAGCGTGCATATGGTCGATTTTGGTAAGCAGAAAGCACTTCACGCGCCTGTGTTGCATTGTTGTAGTAAACTAGAAGTGTCTATGCTTTGTATTATGCCTAAGGGCAAGCTTTCGAATTAAAAAAAAAAAAAGTGTCTATGTACCTGATACTTGAGCGGACGCAGGAATATGTGTTTGAAATCAACGCTTGCAGCGTGAGATGCTGGTATGCCGTGCTGCTGTGCCTTCGGTTGCCGCAACCACGCGGAGGACGGAAAAAAAGTTATTTTCCATTTCTCGCGGTACCAACAATATCAGCAAAAGGAAGAAGGAATTTTCTGTGGTTTTTACTCTTGCGTGCACTTAGGTACCATGCCATGCTTCATTGCTCCAGCGGCCATAAGAAATTATAAGCTTAAGAATTTTTATACCTTGGACTTCTTTAATATAATCGAACAATACCGAGCTGTTTTTATTCTTGTGTTGATCAATGGAGTGCTACAGGACGCTATGGACAATGGTGCTATTGGCTAACTGCTGTTCCTTAATTGTATCCTACTATATATATAGGACATGCTTGAAGTCAGTGCTTCCCTTTCAAAGAAAAATGTCGCAGTTTCACCCGAAAGGCGAAGCATCAATTGCGATAGCAACTAAGTAGAGAGCTATACGGAGTAAGGATAGTAGTTTTATCAACTGTATAAAGTTGGACATACAGCAGCACCAGCAACGCGCAGAACTGTTGTCGACGCCGTCGTCGTTTTGCCCGTGTTCGCACCGAACGCGCGCGGCGTTGGTGCGAACACGGCCAGGGCCTCTGGGGTCGGCTAAGAGGTTTTCGACGAGATCAGAACGGGAAACTCGTCGAGCAGCGTCGGAAGTCTTTACCATCTTCTCGCCTCGCAACGTTTTTATATAAATACGCATTTGGTGCCGCAGCTAAACGTCGCCTCCCCTCCCTCCCTCCCGTCCCCCCACGGCCTTTCGCGCGACGGAGGAAGTCGCGTTTGCTCTCTATATATGGTGATCGTAAAGGAGGAAAGAGACGCTTAATTCTGCAGCCCTTCAGGGAGCACGACACAGAACCCGCGTTGGTTCTCCGCCGTGCGTTCGCTCCCCGTGAATGCGCGCGTCCCTCGCGCCTTCACTCGCACATACACCGTCCGGCGCGCGGTGACGATTTCATCGCCGTTGACCTCATACGGAACCTCACGGGGAAGGCGACGGTGACCCCGACGGCAGAAATCCTCTTTGAGTGTCCGTATAATTGCTATCGCAATAAAAGTTTGTTCTGCATTCGCGCAATCAAAACCATTTTACAGCGAAGCTGTAAAAGGCTCACCTTTATATCGTCGCGTCCGGCAATAGAAAAAAACAACACTGCTTATCCACGAATTGAATGATGATGGGTGGGCGAAGCACCGGGGGATCATTCAGGTAACCGTGAATCCCCCGACGCCGGCAAGTGGACCCAGAGCCGGCGAGAGCGCGGGAAGCGGCGGAAAAACGCCAGAAGCGTTGTCTACCTGAGGTTGGTGGCGCCGATGCTCGGTTCAAGCGCGAGCTTCACGAGCCCTCAGCTCGGGGTCCACCCTTCGGCGTTGCCGTACTGCTGCAGCTTTGCGAGCCCGCAGCTCCGGCTCCGCATGCCAGCGTCGCCGTGCTGCAGCAGCTTTGCGAGCCCTCGACTCCGCTTGCAGTTGAGCCGCCACTCTGGCTTTTTCATCCATAGCGGGCGCGCTCTTATCAGAAGCGACCGTTATCATCCATGGCTGAAGAGAGAAAAAAAGCGCGCGTCGGGAACGAACGCCCTTGTGCACCGCAGCGCCCCTTGCGGACTCCATGCAAACCAGAGCTACGGATGACGACGACGAAGGGGGGACAAGGCTCGGCCTTAAGCTACTTTGCCCCTAAAGAACTATCATTGGCCGTATGCTGTATGTGCGAGTGAAAGAGCGCGAGGACGAGGGACGCTCGCTTTCATGGGGAGCAAACTCACTGCGGAAAGCAAACGCGACTTCCAAGTGGAAGGGGAGTGGTGGGCGAGGAAGGCATCGAGGCACCCTAGACTGTCCGTGCGCGTTACCGCTCTCCCACGGCGGCGCATGCTTGCAGCACTGCCTAGGGAAAACACATGCAACGCTGTTTTATTGCGACAGCAATTATATGGACACTCCAAAGCGGATTTCTGCCGTCAGCGTCGTCGCCGCCGTGAGGTTCCGTATGACGTCAACGGCGATGAAACCATCGCCGCGCTCCGGACGCTGTATGTCCGAGTGAAAGGGCGCTCCGGACGCGCGCTTTCACTGGGAGCGAACGCACGTCGGAGAACAAACGCTTGTTCTGCGCAGCGCTCCCTCAAGGGCTGCAGAATTAAGCGTCTCTTTCCTCCTTTCCATACACAGAGAGCAAACGCGACATCTTCCGTCGCGCGAAAGGCCGTGGGGGGACGGGAGGGAGGGAGGGGAGGCGACGTTTAGTTGCGGCACCAATAAAAACGCCGCGCGCGTTCGGTGCGAATGCGGGCAAAACGCCGGCGGCGTCGACAACACTTCTGCTTGTTGCTGGTGCTGCTGCATGTCCACGTTGAAACAGCTGATAAAACTACTATCCGTAAGGATGGTAGTTTTATTGCGATAGCAATTATATGGACACTTCAAAGCAGATTTCTGCCGTCGGCGTCGCCGTCGCCGTGGGGTTCCATATGACGTCAATGGAGATGAAATCGTCGCCGCGCGATGATGATAAGTGGTTCTTGAGGGAAAGGGAAAGGTTGGCGCTATCTTCTGCAGCCCTTGAGGGAGCACGGCTCAGCGCCAAACGCCGCGCGCCGCCGAACGCTGTATGTGCGAGTGAAAGGGCGCGAGGAACGCGCGCTTTCACGGGGAGTGAACCCACGGCAGAGAACAAGCGCGCGTTCTGCCCCGTGCTCCCTTAAGGGCTGCAGAAGTAGGCGTCTCTTTCCTCCTTTACAATCACCGTATATGTAGAGCAAACGCGCCTTCTTCCGCCGCGCGAAAGGCCTTGGGGGGGGGGGGGGAGGGAAGGGAGACGACGTGTAGCTGCGGCACCAAGTGCCTTGGCGCTGAGCCGTGCTCCCTCAAGGGCTGCAGAAGATAGCGCCAACCTTTCCCTTTCCCTCAAGAACCACTTGCGGCACCAAGTGCCTATTTATATCAGAGGCTCCGGCAACAGTCACCAACGCCGCACGCATTTTGTGCGAACGCGAGCAAAACGCCGACGGCGTCGACAACAGTTCTGCGTGTTGCCGGTGCTGCTGCATGTCCAAATTTATACAGCTGATAAAGCTACCATCATTACTCAGTATAGCTCTCTACAAATTTGCTATCGCAATTGATGCTTCACCTTTCAGGTGAAACTGCGACAATTTTTAAGTTGCCCGTATATGGGACCCTTATATGCTATATATGATCACATCTGCCCAATTTTTAATTTAGGCTCTCTAGCCCTGCCGGCCTCTGCCGCCGACTCTCTCTGGGCTCTCGCCCGTCTCCTCTCTAACACTGTAGACAACGGCGTTTAGCCGTTCGTCACGTAGGCAGCGTTTTGACAGCGGTTGTGTCTTCTCTATACGGAGTAAGGATAGGCGAAGCATCAATTTGCTATCGCAATTGATGCTTCGCGTTTTGGGTGAAACTGCGACATTTTTTTTAAATGTCGCAGTGGGCCCATGTATGGGCCCTTTATATGCTATATATGGCGATACATACACGATTTTTATGTTACCCATATATGGGACCCTTATGTGCATATAGGGTCATATCTGGCCAATTTTTAATTTAGGCTCTCTAGCCCTGCCGGCCTCTACGGCCGACACTCTCTGGGCTCTCGCCCGCCTCTCCCCTAACAGTGTAGACAACGGCGTTTAGCCGTTCGTCGCGTAGCCAGCGTTTTGACAGCGGTTGTGTGCGGTCACACAAGCAACGCGCACAACTATTGTCCACGGCGGCGGCGTTTTGCCCGCGTTCGCGCCGAACGCGCGCGGCGTTGGTGAGGTGTTTATGAAGAACGAGCCAACCTTTGCCGTACACCCTATGGCGGTGTAGCGTAACGACCATAAGGCCATGGTCCCTGTGGACACTAAATGAATGAAAACCACCGGATAATATATACTTCTCATTATTTAACAGTTCAAATAACCAATTGCACCATCACATATTAGTAGTCATAATTGGAAATGCGTATTTCCCACCATAGTATAGCTTCGCTGATCTTCTATCTCCATTCCAGTGGAAGGGCTGACAGTTTTTCGGGAATATTTGTTCCTTCATTTTCCTGCATCTCTACAAAAACCACCTAACTCAGCTTTTCTGGCTATAGTCTGGTTTTAGAGCCTATAGGTGTAGAAATACCCCAAACTTATTTGCAAGTGCATTGGCTAACATTGCAAACATATCTTTAGATCTGCGGGGCTTGCAAAGTATGGAGGTGGTCGGGGAAGTGAAATGGAGAAGGCTTGGAATAAATGCATTTCTTCAAAAACAGATAGAAATTAATATCGGCGCCTCATAGACACTAGTAGGTATGCAATATTTCCTAGTTCTTGGAAGGCACTCAGGTTGCTGATAATCCATAAATGAAGTGCTACTTTCTCCTAAGTAAAGCTATTAGTGTACTTTATAAACACAACAACCTTGGGTTAAAAAGACCCGTGCATCCGTGGGAATACTGCCGACTACTGACAAACGCGATAAAAACGATAATAGCGCATAACATTCACTGGGCACTATTAGAGTGCTTGGGGCGCAATGACATTTCTGAATGTTGCAGTAAGCTCACAACCTGCCTCTTTTTGCGAACTAGGAAGCAAGCACTACCAGCTGACCCAAATATAATTTCTACTTCAAGTTACGCTGAATTTCAAAACCTGCAAACAAAGAATGAAATAAAAATGCCCTGTATGACCGCCGCCATGGAAAGCTGTTCAGAAGAGTGAGTTGCTTCGGAAACACACGCGTTTTATTTCAACGTTTAACGTGCACCGGGCTCATTCAAGTTATTGTCCCTGTCGTTTGAAGTTGTCTGAGCAGATTAGGCCGCAAATGTTAATAATTCACCACTTCAAGCGCGCATTGAGCGCGGTTTCAGGCGTCCGCAGAATGCACGAGAGCAAGCGGCGCATCGTCTGCTAGCGCTGCTCCTCGGACCCCTCGAGAGGGCGCGCGTGTAGTTCTCGCTACCTTTGAAAAAAATAGGAGCCTTAATAGGAACCACCCAGCAGTGCGTCGAGCGCTATGCTCGGGAGAGACAAGTGAAAATGAGAGCGAGAGAGAGGGAGCGCATCGCGCGCTATGCTCGGTAGAGATATAGAGCTAATGAGAGCGAGAGAGAGAAACACATTTTAGCAGCACCAACGAGGCAACGCGCAGAGGATGATGATAAGTGGTTCTTGAGGGAAAGGGAAAGGTTGGCGCTATCTTCTGCAGCCCTTGAGGGAGCACGGCTCAGCGCCAACGGGGAGGGGTAAGTGGGAGCGAAAGAAGGGATAGAGTGGAGTCGCCATGGCTGGGCGAAGCAAAACCGGCAGGCATAGGCGGCACGTATCAGGCCGAGATGGAAGGCCTTGGTGTGCTGCAGAGTCTGCAGGGGTGTTGTGCCAGGCCGGTCAGGCCCGGGGTGGGGTGGGAGGCCGTGAGGCCTTCCCGCTTGTAGAAATGTCCTTAGAGGCGTGCGGAGAGCCCTGACGAGTCAAGGAACTCCACGACGCCTCGAAGTGCAGAAAGGTGGTGTCGGCCGGGGAAGAGGAGATCTTCCTCCTTGCCAGAGGGGAGGCCCAGGCGGCGGAACTCCTGCAGGAGTGGGCCCCGCTGCTGGAGGTACGCCGGGCAGGCCACCGCAGAGGTGCTGCCGGCGCCATCCGCGCTTCACCCTTTCCCCGCATTAGCGCCGAACGCTCGCGGTGTCTGTGACGACAGCAGGCGCCTCTGGAGGCAGCTCGGCCGAGCTTTCACCAGCTGCGCGCTGCTGCGCATGCGCCTTGACATCATTCCGGATGACGTCTGCTGCGCGCCGCCCGTGCACTGTGCATAGCTTTCGCCCCACTTCCCATAAATGTGCTCGGACTGCAAGTGCTTCGCGAGGCATTCCCCGATGCCACGGACAACGCGCAAATGCTTATACACTTCGTATAACTTAGCATCACTTGGCATTACTACGTATAACTTAGCATCAATTCGTATAGCCATCCAGCTAGGAACTCATCAGCTCCGTTGTGTCTTTAGCTTGACGCCACTAGTGCAAGCCACCCCGATTTATTGCCACTGCTCTATCCAGAATGGGTGATCCGGCAGTCGTCTTCCTTGCAATATGATTGAGGTTCTCTGCCAATCTTGGTACTTCGATGTTGTCAACATTTGTCAGGCAGGTAGAGCAACGAGAGATGCTGGCGGCGGCGATTCAAGACGCGCTCGCTTCGGTTCCCGCATTTTCCCAACTTTTCTAGTATTTATTCGTCGCGTGTCGATGTTTATTTGTACACATATTTTCCGTGAAGTTGTAAGGACCATGTGGATACCCTTCTTTGCCACAGTGAGTCACTTATCACCATTTTACAGACATTCCTGTGCTTGCGTCGGCGGCGTCTTACGAGCACTTCGGAGACCATGCCGTGTCCTAACTCATCTAAGCCTCCCAGGCGGCCTCCACGGCGGCTCGGCGCCACTCGACCGCTACCATGATAACCGCTACTCGACCGCTACCAAGTAGAGGGAGAAAAGATTCTCCCGGAGGAAGCTACTCAAGACCAGGGATGGCAAACTGCGGGCGCTAGAAGAGCTGGCGCCAAATCGCGGGAAGCTAACTAGAGCACTGCACGGGCTCGAGCTTACCCGAAAGCCTGCTCTACCCTGCTTACCCGAAACTGCTCTACCCGGCCCGGCCCACGGGCCGGGCCGGGCCGGGTAGAGCAGTTTTTTCACGGGCTCGGGCCGGGCTCGGGCACGGCGTGTGCTTTTTGACCCGAGCCCGGGCCGGGCTCGGGCTTTCTGCGATTTATTCTCGGGCTTCTCAACTTTGAAAAACATGTATTTTTCGGTCTCGGGCCGGGTTCGGGCCGGTTTCGAGTCGGGCTCGGGCCAGGCTCGGGCTTAAGGTAAAGGGGTGGCGGGCCGGGCCGGGCGGGTAACGTAGATTATTTCCGGGCCCGGGCCGGGCCCGGGTCTCGCCATAAATGTTTTGATCGGGCTCGGGCGGGCCGCCCAATGTGAAAACGGGCCCGGGCCCAATCTGAAAACGGGCCCCGCCGCAAAAATCGGCCCGTGCAGTGCTCTAAAGCTAACCCGAACGCCGCGACAATGCCTTCGGCACCCCGTAGCGACAAGCCTGACGGCGCAGCGCTGAAGTCCAACATTATTAGGGCAAGCCGAATGCCGGTTCTTCCCAAAGAACACACAAAGATCGTTATTATTTCCGAAATTGGAGCGGCTACGGTGGCTGACGCAATACTTGCAGCCGCCGGCATCAGCCAGGACGAGCTCTCACAATACACTCTGTGCGCGAACTTACAGCAAAACATCATTGTGTCCAGCACTCCTAGACGTGAAACTGTCGACCGATACGCCCGCATCAAGCAAATCCGCATATCAGGTAAGATCCACAAACTCTGCGCGTACGAGACAGCCCCGTACTCCACGTGCAAGGGGGTCATAAGTGGCATACCGTTACAAGACAACCCAGCGACGGTGGATGGCAAGATTGTTAACTAGAACAACCCTCTCGCACAAGCAGACAAGAGAATCGGTCATACCCGGACCATCATCGTCGCCTTTGACGGGTTCCCGGCAGTAGAATGAGTCGAGTCCTTGGCATTTTTTCGCGGAAAGCCAATTTCGCTTCCCGACATTATTCACTAATGGAAGCCCATCGGGCCTCTTTGGCGGCCCTGCAACGTGGAAGGTGGTCGTTGTATTCTGCCAATGTCTCCGTTACCACGTGTCCGTGTTCGGCGACTCTCTTGCGCTCCAGTACCTCCAAACGCTGCTAGACGCCCTGCTGCTTGAGGCGGCACTATACGACTCGCACATTTGGGTGAGACAGATCTCGCGACCTTTGGTCGTTTTCTTGACGTGGCCCCAGCGTGACCTCGTGAGACGATCTGCACGAACGTCGGCATTCTCACTGACCCATCGATATGCTTGCGTTTCCACTCTTCACTGTATACGGCATCCTTGCAATGCGGCGGCATGTTGCCGTTGCTAATTCCCCACGCGCTATGAGACCAGTGTTGCCGACTATATATTAAAAATCCGCCAATCGAGACCCATACTCGAGACCAGCGCGAGTCTCTAAATGATAGTCGCGCGCCCGGTGGCTCTCCGCTATCTCCGTTTCTACGACCAAGCTCTTGTTCGTCCCGTAACTAAACTGCCCTTGGGTGGCGCGGCAGTTTAGTCAGATTACACTGTGCGGCTGCACGGCAAAAGGTGACAGCGACAAAGGACTTGCATCCCGTCTCGTTTAATGCAAACTGTACTCAATTTAGGGTAAGGCGAGGAAAAAAGTTGTAGTGGCTTAGCTCGGCTATGCCAGGATATACGTAGCGTTAGCAAAGGTTCAGCTGATTATTCTTAGCTTTCCTGGTTGTCTCCTACGCTCAACCGCTAATTGCCAGGCAACTACTTCGGGATCCGATGAGTCAAGCTTCTCCGTTCTTCTGCGCTGTGGAGCAGCATTTGCGCTCTCCTTCTCCATGGCTATACCACACTGACAAACGCCAGTCAGAAGGGCAGCGGCTCCAGCCCAGTGTCAGACGGCGACTGCACGGCGAGCGCGCGCCGGCGCCAGTGCGTCTACCACGGCTACGACGTCACTCCTCTGGAATGCGCAGACCGGCGGCGGAGTGCGCGAGAGGTGCCGGCTCCGGTGGCTGCGGTGCGCAAGCCGTGTGACATCACTGATCCTTGCGCATGCGCAGCACGGCTCTTGATGTGCCGCGCGAAACGGGCTTGGCTAGGCCAGTGTAGCTAACGCTACAAAATGAGATACGGGGCAAAACACGGCATTTTGACTCTGCTGCTATATATACCTGAGAAAAATGTTCTCCTTGTGGCTCTTTATTTCATCAACAGGTGGGGGCTGTTCATTCCTTTTGATAAAAAAGTTCACGATTGTTCGAAGAGTTCGTGCGAGAAAAAAAATTCACAGCATATCCACGGGGTGAACGATGATGAGTGGGCGAAGCTCCGGAGGGAATCATCGGATCTCCCGCTTAAGGGGACGCTAGCACAAACGCGTTAGAAACGTGCAGTACTCTCTAGTAAGGGGGAGCGGCCACAGCGTCTTACGCAGCCATTTACACATGCCGGAACGTGCACCGCGTTTGCCGACGCCATCACATGACTGCCGAGAGAGTATACCCCCCCGTACTCATAAACGCTCCTCGACTTGAACTTGACTTGCCACCGCTTTGGGCAGCGCGTTCGAAACGTGTTGAAGGTAAGGCGGAGAGGCCACAGCGTCTTACACCAGCTTCTTACACGGGCCGTAACGCGCTAGCACAAACGCGTTAGAAACGCGCTAGAAACGCGGCCTTTCGTTAATGTTGGGTATTTATTGCCATCGTGGTGCGTGGGTCCATGTCCGCTTCGTGGCGTAGTGGGCTAACGCCGCGCGCTCGGAAGCGAGGGGTCCCTGGTTCGATTCCGCGCTACGGACACAACTTCGGAATTTTTTTAGGGGCGAAGCTCCTTATAGCGGCACCCGTTCGTCGTCGTCGTAGTAGTAGTAGTGTGTAACCAGTCTGAGAAAAATGAGAAAAAAAATTACGAAGTTGTGTCCGTAGCGCGGAATCGAACCAGGTACCCCTCGCTTCCGAGCGCGCGGCGTTAGCCCACTACGCCACGAAGCGGACATGGACACACGCACCACGATGGCAATAAATACCCAACATTAACGAAAGGCCGCGTTTCTAGCGCGTTTCTAACGCGTTTGTGCTAGCGCGTTACGGCCCCTGTAAGAAGCTGGTGTAAGACGCTGTGGCCTCTCCGCCTTACCTTCAACGCGTTTCGAACGCGCTGCCCAAAGCGGTGGCAAGTCAAGTTCAAGTCGAGGAGCGTTTATGAATACGGGGGGTATACTCTCTCGGCAGTCATGTGATTGCGTCGGCAAACGCGGTGCACGTTCCAGCATGTGTAAATGGCTACGTAAGACGCTGTGGCCGCTCCCCCTTACTAGAGAGTACTGCACGTTTCCAACGCGTTTGTGCTAGCGTCCCCTTAAGCGGGAGATCCGATGATTCCCTCCGGAGCTTCGCCCACTCATCCTCATTCACCCCGTGGATATGCTGTGAATTTTTTTTCTCATTTTTCTCAGACTGGTTACACACTACTACTACTACGACGACGACGGGGACGAACGGGTGCCGCTATAAGGAGCTTCGCCCCTAAAATACGCTGTTGTCAGCGAGCTCGTGACCTGCCAAAAAGGGGTGAACTGCTGCTTGCTGAAAATCTTGGTTGCTTGCCACAATGCAAGAGCGAACCATGGTGCTCGCAAAAAGGCAGATCGAGACCGATACAGACCGCGCAGGTCGCGTCAACACGGAGAGCACGTTGTAACACAAGCAGATGACACTTGCTGTGTGCCGGAAATGCCCGAGTGTTGTGATGCATTGTCATTGTGCTTTCTCTTTCTGTTACTTTCTTTTTGTGGAAACAAATGAACTAATATTTCAACTATTACGAGCACAATTTGTTCACCATAATGTTGGAAAAATTGTTGAGGACGCGCTCTCGGTAGCCAATGGGATGGCTTGCCCTTGTGACTTCATATGGTCAAATAGCGTCACCTGGTCAGGGGAGGCTGAAAACTCGGCCGATTGGCGTTATGCTATAGGCAGTGATGTTCCTTTTAACGCGATAGCAAGGGCCCTGTGTCGCAGAAAATCCGGCGTCGGCGTGGATGTCGGCATACGTGGCGGAGAGAATCATCACCAACCACCCCGACCCCCGACTGCGCAGGCCCTCCGCGTGGCGCAGGGTGTTAGTCAACAAAAATTTAATTTCTCACAGTGAAATCCGTCAGAGAAATGATAAAGTACGACTTAACCACCACCTGCAGACATGGTGGCATCGGAGTGTAATTTGAATGTACGTTAAAACATAGTTCTATCACGAGGAAATTCAAACATAAACCCCTTTTCCAGCATTTCTACCATAGAACACTGCACGGTCCCGGGATTACCCGAAAGCCCGGGCCCGGCTCGGCCCGTGGGCCGGGCCGGTCTGGGTAGGGCAGTTTTTTCATAGCTCTGGCCGGGTTTGGGCACGGCATGTGCTTTTTGACCCGGGCCCGGGCCGGGTTCGGGTTTTTTCACGCGGGCCCGGGCAGGGCTCGGACATTGTGGTGGTGTGCATATAACGTGCAGCAAGTTATCCTCGCGCGTCTCGACTCTGAAAAACATGGGTCTCGGGCCGGGTTCGGGCCGGCTTCGAGCCGGGCTCGTGCGGGGCTCGGGCCTAAGGTAAAGGGGTGGCGGGCCGGGCCGGGCGGGTAGCGTAGATGGGTCTCGCAATAAAGCTTTTGGTGGGGCTCGAGCTGGTAGGCCAATGTAAAAACGGGCCCGGTCCGGGCCCGGGCGGAAAGAATCGGCCCCTGCAGTGGTCTAATTCTACCATACCAACAGCGGCGCGCTCGGATAGGTGAGTTTCGAAATTCATATCCAGATGGCACTCACTTCTTCGGCAGGTCAAATTGGGACTTGGCCTGCCTAATGCGTTTTGGACACGCGCGCGTCCGGGAAATAGCAAACAATAATAAAATAATACAAAAAGGTTCTAAGACCTTCACATTGTAATATCATTATCAGCCTATATTTACGTTCACTGCAGGACGAAGGCCTCTATCTGTGATCTCCAATTGACCCTGTTTTGCGCTAGCTGATTGCAACTTGCGCCTGCAAATTTCCTAACTTCATCACCCCACCTAGTTTTCTGCCGTCCTCGACTGCGCTTCCCTTCTCTTGGTATCCATTCAGTAACTGTAATGGTCCACCGATTATTCATCCTACGCATTACATGGCCTGCCCAGCTCCACTTTTTCCGCTTAATGTTCACTAGACTATCGGCTATCCCCGTTTGTTCTCTGATCCACACCACTATTTCCTGAGTCTTAACGTTAGGCTTAACATTTTCGTTCCATCACTCTTTGTGCGGTCCTTAACTTGTTCTAGAGGTTCTTTGTTAACCTCCATGCTTCTGCTCTATATGTTAGTAACGGTAGAATGCAATGACTGTACGCTTTTCTTTTCAACGACAGTGGTAAGCTCCCAGTCAGGATTTGCCAATGCCTGTCGTATGCACTCCAACTCAATTTTATTCATTTGTTAAATGTAATTTAATATACATTTTAATACAAGACGACTTACATTGCCCCTAGAAAAACGTCTTTCCAGCAATGCATTTCTGTTTCAAAATGCCGCCAAGTTTAAAGGGATGGGTGTATGCTTGGTCTTTGTAAGCTGGCTTCCCTCGTTTTGTGCTGCAGTGAAGCCTACTGAAAATGCGATGCGATAGGACTCGATAACGCTATCGCATTCCACTCTTAAAGGCGAAGCTTAAGCGTCCTCCAATATTTAGGGGCGAAGCTCCTTAGGGTGTGGGTCTGTCCCTCCTCTGTAGTATGTAGTAGTAGTAGTAGTAGTAGTCGTAGTAGTAGGTAGCCACGTCTACTTCTATGAAAAAAACATTCCGAAAGTTGTGTCCGTAGCTCGGAATCGAACCAGGGACCCCTCGCTTCCGAACGCGCGGCGCTAGCCACTACGCCACGAAGCGCACATGGACACGCGCACCACGATGACAATAAATACCCAACATTAACGAAAGACTGCGCGTTTCTAACGCGTTTGTGCTAGCGCGTTACGGCCCGTGTAAGAAGCTGGTGTAAGACGCTGTGATCTCTCCGCCTTACCCCCCTATTCATAAACGCTCCTCGACTTGAACTTGACTTGCCACCGCCTTGGGCAGCGCGTTCGAAACGCGTTGAAGGCGGTGGCAAGTCAAGTCGAGCAGCGTTTATGAATACGGGGGTTATACTCTCTCAGCAGTCATGTGATGGCGTCGGCAAACGCGGTGCACGTTCCGGCATGTGTAAACGGCTGCGTAAGACGCTGTGGCCTCTCCCCCTTACTAGAGAGTACTGCACGTTTCTAACGCGTCTGTGCTAGCATCCCCTTAAGCGGGAGATGGTGCAATTATAATGAAGGGTGCTGTTATAAAATAGGAATGACGTCACATATGGCGCGTGTCATTGGTGGAAGTCAATCGTTCGATTTAGTGCGGCGAGACTGGGCGAATTACACGGAAGATTCATGGTTTGCCGATGATTCCCCCCGGAGCTTCGCCCACTCATCATCATTCACCCCGTGGATATGCGGTGTTTTTTAAACTTTATAATTAATTACACGCCTTACGCGGAGCACCTATATGCGCTAGTTAAAGATCAGAACGACCTACCCTAAAGACGCAGTACGTGTGTACAAAAAGGGAGGACGCTTAAGCTTAGCTTTTAATAGTGGAACGCGATAGCATTCAAAGATCCCTGAGTGCCTCTCAGGCTTCCTGACAACTGCAGCTTAAGCAACCGTAATGGTTACCGGGAAACACTGCACGAAGGCGAGCTTTCTGGTAGAAACGTGGCCTCTGGCGTGGGGCGATCCCGGAGATATATTGCACAGCAGCGCCAAAAAAAAAAAAAAAATGTCATAACGCTCAGGTTCCCGTTTTTGTTTCGTACTTTTAATATTGAAGTCTGAGAAGATTTAACATAAAAGGCATGCGCTGTGGGTGTTTTGTTTCATGATATTTGTTTGTGGATTATCATTTTCCAATCTCTGAGGAATAGCTTTGCCATGAATGCAAGACAAAGTATGAGCAACATTAATGATAGGGCATATGCATGTACCTAAATATATTCGGAAAGCCTGCGTCGTTGGGGATCATTTTCTCCGCCACCTCATCGCACGCCAGTTTGTGATGTGTGGCAAAGTTAATGTCAAGCAGACGCAATTTACTGTTTTGTTTGCTCATCTGTTCTGTTTATATGAAGTACGATGTATTGCATGTGTGGTACGTTATATTGCATTGTATACGTTCATACAACAGTTGTACGCGTGCCTACGGGTAAATAAATTTCCTTGTCAGCCAGTTGCCGACGCCGTATTTTCTGCGACACGGGGCCCTTAACTAAAATTGTCAGAATCGTTTCAGAGTCACTTTAAGTTAAATTGTAGAAAATTGAGAATCACACTGATGCGATTTTCTCTAATAATAATCCACCGACGTCATATCAATCTTTGCTTGCAGATACGTTCAAGACATGACACAACAAATATTTGACTCTCATTACAAGCGGTGCTTTAATCACCATTGCGTGACGCTTTTCGGTACACGCGAATTTATCATCTGGAAGGAAAAGGAACCAGTGCTGAACACTCGTTTTTAAGGTGGGGGGTTATTCTTACCTGTCATCACCATGGTAACGACGATTGCGGCGCAGCAGAACATAAATATGACGCAGAAAAGGCTGATCGTTACGCAGTACATTGACGATGAAGGAGAATCCCCCCTGGAAAAAAATGCAACCTTTAAATTAAAAGTGCCGCCGGATGCTCGAACAATAAGTGAGTATGTGCGCTTGAGGCTAGAGTACTGAGGAATCCGCCATGGAGATCAAATGGCTACGACGTTCTGGCCGGATCCAGAGGTCCGGGGCTCGATTCTCGACCCCAGCGAACGCATTCTGGTAGGGGTGCAATGTACAAGCTCCATTGTTTCGATGTACGATAAAGAAGCGGATCTGTGCGAAGCCGATACGAAACCTAACATTTGGGCGTTTGCCATAGTGGTGCGGTTAGCTTAGTCAGAAAATCGCTATATTTGAGGATCAACTAGTAAACCCGCCGTCACTACGATGACTATAGTGTGGTCCTGGTATCGACAGTACATGCACCCTGCGCGTATAGGGTTAGAGGGGCTCTATAGAGGTGCAGTGCGTTTGGGTAAAAAAAATCAAGCCGAGTACACGCACCGTCCCGTACTGCCCAATAGGTTTTGCCGGAGCCGACGCAACGTTCTGGCTTCTACTGCGGGCGAGAGCATTGCGCGTCCACATGTAAATGTTCCTGCTGCGATGCGTGCAACAGCGCGGGGCATAGTGATCCGAGTGGAATGGGCACTAAACGTCAACCATAGTCTATGTTAATATTACCATGGGCCGTTGACAAACGTCGATGACATCGCCTTTGTCATCAACGTGCTTGAAGGCTGTTGACACCACCTCATAGCCCTTGAGTGGTTTTGCATTGTTAAAATGCGTAATTTATATTTGCGCAAAGGAGCGATGTGGGATGTCGTTGCTATACGGATATGCTAAAAGTTTGGTGAAAGGTCTATCCAGTTACGACGATACTCGCTCCAGGTATAATATAGCAAAGATATTTAACAATTGCTCGTTTGGCTACGTCTGCGCACGGATGAGTCGCACATTTCATTCTTTTATTTGAATTCATTTAGACGCAGTGGACGTCTTCGAGTCACGACTAAAAACAAAGCATACCGTCGGAAGAAGCAGGTCCAATGATCCGTACATTGCTCAACAGTGATACAGCATACATGCAAGTGAACATAAACATTTTCTAAATAAGACACACTGTAAGTCCAGTTGTCTGTTTTCAAGTCCCCGTAACCAGTCCCAAACATTCGGTTTGTGAAACACCGCTAGCGATCAATTAGAAACCTGACAGCACTCAGCGCATACATTCATGTTCCATATAGTTCGCCATCTATAGGCATGCATTATAAAAACAATAATGGTCAGTTTGATGCTGTTAAGAAGCATACTTATTGCTGGAATATTTATACGTGCTGATTGCTATCGTGCATACTCATTTCTAAATTAATAGAGTTTGTAATCATTCTGCATTTTCTATATATCAGCCTGGTATGCTGGTATTTTTGTCAGTTACACGTTCAATTGAAGAGAAAGTTTGAGTTTGTAAGATCGGTGGGCCGCAATGACCTTTCTGGATGTGACTGAGAGAGTCCGACTATGCCCACATGAACGACATGATAGTGTAGAGCAGAAATCCCGAAAAGGAAGATTAACAGCGACAGGCAGATCAGAAAGAAAGATTCGCCCGTCTGACGCTGTTTTTCCCGGATTTTGGTGCTACAGTATCATGGCGTTCGGCTAGCACCAACTCGCATAAGAAAAAGGTATTGAGCCCAGCTAAATGTAGATGACGTGACCTTGAATCCTAGTGAGCCTGGCTGAGTATAGATATGGTGACTCTGAATCTGAGTGATCCCGGCTGAGTAGAATTTCGATGAGTCTGAGGCCGAGTGAGCTCTAAGCAAAAAATATAATTTTTGAGTCAGTCTGAGTGAGCTCTGTTTACTCTGCAGACCTATGCCCAAGCGCCTAAAGTAAAAGCAGTGTGGCACACTTTCGACTATAGGCATGACCTGACAATGAGTGCCTTACCACGCCCCGTCAGCTACCAGGCACCTCACAACACGCCGGCAGCTACCAGGCCTCTCATCACATCCTGGTAGCTACAAGGCGTCCCACAATGTGGCTGTGAGGAGGAGTGCCGCCAGCAGGCACCGCCCCTTGATGGTCCACGAGAGGAAACATCGACCAGAAACTGTCGAAGTAAACCAGCGCCGGGTGAAATGTCGTATAAGGATAGCCTTATGCTTACTGCCCATTCCACTCAGACCAGTACATACACAAAGATGGTCAGCAGGAACTTTGTGTGTAGAAGGCAGAGAGCTGTTATCGCTCCGCCACCGAGTAATGCGTTGACGGCGCGTCTACTTCGCTTCGTCATTTTTTGTAACCAAAAGCACTCCGCGTCTGCGGATGCCCTTAATACTTGCCTCACACGACTACATCCGATTGCAATCAAGCCCGATCTGGATTGAAATTCTCGACTGCGATTGGCTCCCCCACGCAGCTTGTACAAACGAGCCAATCACGACCGAGGAATTCGAAATTCTGTAACAAAAGGTTGTTTCCTGCACTGATGCACAAAAGTAACTGGAACGCCAATGAAATTCTCCGCAAACTTCGCGAATTAGTATCTCGAAACTGGTGTCATCCTGAGAATTCGTTGTAACTTGTAATTCTAGCCGTGGAGTTCGCAATGCGATCCGCATTGCGAACTTCACGGCTAGAATCTGTAAACTTCAATATGGACCACAAGGTAATCAGTTGAAAACTACGGCGTGCCTCATAATCAGAACTGGCTTTGGCACGTAAAACCCCGGGAAGAAGAAGAATGAAAACTTCATCAGTGAATTGTTAGTTAGTCAATTATGCGATTCAATTCTTTTGTGCAATTAATGTCCGCATCTTCGAGTAGACCAGCTCATGAACTAGAATTGTGCTCTCTGCCACAGGCAATAAAAATTTTTCGATAGTGTTTGCTGAAACACCTGGTATGTTTTCCGCAAACACTAATCGCCATCTGTCTTGTGTGATTTTCACTTCTTTTATATTTTTATTTTATATACCCTAACGGGTGTCAGAGGGGGCGGGGTGCAAAGAATACGGACGATATTCAAATAATATTATCGCCCGTAGACTTATCGCCCGTGCACTTATCGCCCATGGACTGATAAATCACTCATGGACTTTACACGGAACCTAACGGCGACGACGACGGTGACGACAACGGCGACGACAGAAATGCGCCTGGAGTGTCCATATAATTTCTATCGCAATAAAAAGAAAAGATAGAACTTAGCATGGCATGCGGTTCGATTGCGTAAGAAATGTTTGGACAGGGGAGCAAGCATGTCTGCGGCTGAATCCTAAAGTGGAGGCCCCAAACAAAACTAGCAGTTCCAGGTCAAGTCATCGAAAAGGCTCTTGTCGGACATTGAAGAAATGGAAAGGAAACGCATTTCTTGTCGCCAGTGTTTAATTTTCTATTTGTTTCATTATGGTACTGCATTGGTTGTGCGTTCATAGAAAAACGTGTGCCGTGCGCGCTGTTTTTCTGCTTCAATTTGTTGACAAGAAGTGATCGTTATTGCGTGATAAGTCAAGCAGTATATAAAGATGCAGTTAATGCCCTGTCTGCCAGCAAAAATGAAAAACATGTGCCGTGTCCCCTCTGCTCGCGTTCGACAGCTCCCTCAAACTGCGGGGGGCTCAGAAGTTCCAGCTTTAAGTATGTGGTAGCAAATAAAACACATTTGGTTGATTAGCTACTGTTTCCTCTTTTTCTTTAATTAAGCAAAAGAGCCGAGGTGGACTCCGTTGCAAGACGTCATTGGCCTGTGTGAAGTTCAGAAGGGACTGCGACGGCTACAGGCGGAATGTAATATAAGCCATCACAATGGTGAAGTCAAGGGGAAAACCTCATCTCGAAAGCCCTGGGTGCTTCCCCAGAGAAAAAGTGGTTCCATAAACTGGAGCAGCACACCCTTGACTTCGATGCGCTTGATAATCAAATTTACTATTTGTGCTAGCAAATCGCTGAAGAATACATGAAAGTGAGGATACACCATTCGACGACGCAATGAAACCGAGAATTGATCAACAAATAAGTGAGGCCACTTTTGTCAAGGACGATTATTTTCAATCACCAGTAGGGTACCTGTCATCATGTTTTTGACTGTAGCTTTGAGTTAAGCGCCTCTCCTTCATACTTGTGCAGATGAATCGCCTTCTTTACATGCCAGTTGGCTGCTGACTGGTGGAAAATAAACGTTTGGCCACCAGAACTGCTTGTTTTCATTGCTTTATAAACGCGAGCCATTTCATCGGCAGCGCGAAGAAGCATAAGTGCGGCTGCGCTCGGCTCCTTTTTGCCACTGGCAACATGGCCGCTGCGTGCTCGGCGCGGCTTCAGTCTCCCCAATAGGTGCGTACAGGCGGCTTCCACGCCAGCAAGTTCTATATATCCTACTTGGGCCGCATGGAACCAGTTTCCCGGGCGCACGCCAATGAAGGGGCCGCTCTCATTGGTCTCCACCGTTCGCGGTTCGCGTCTTTGATCTGCCGCTCCGCGTTCGCTCTTTCATGTTTTGCTGTTGTGCTCGTTCGCTCGGTTACGCCGCCAACGCTCACCGCACGAACGGGCCATTAGGAGCTGCGCTCTAACATGCACGGAACCCTAGCCATAGGCTGCTTCGCTGTAATGAAGTTCGAGACACTTAAGTCTCCTTACGTGCATTGAATGCGAAAGCATTGTGGGCGAAACTATATCGACGTTCACGTCACGTGACATCGTCACATGACGTCATCACTTGATCATGTGACCTCGGAACCTAAGGTTCTGAGTTGATCACGTGACTATGTCACATGACGTGATCACTTGGTCATGTGCTCGAACTGGGCAAAGTCAATTTTGACGTGTGGGGACCCCTTGGTCCCCCTTCTCCAGTTCGCCCGCGCATTGGGCCATTCGCCCGTGCGGTCGCTGGGGACAACCTGTTCCAGCCTCATAGTGGACAGTGTACATTCCTCGCGGGCGCTGGCGCCGGCGCGGCGCGGAGCATGCTGCTTGCGCGCGCGGCTCACGTTACGCCGCGCGCCGCGCGTACGAACAGTGCCTGAGGAGCGGGCCCCTCTCGCCCTCTCCCCGGCATCTCTCTCTCTTTCAGCAACCAAGATATATGCGGGCGCTTTCGCCCGAGAGGGACTGACTTGCGGTGCTCTTGGCTGTCGAACGTGCGGACCCGCTTGGTCCCGCGCCCCTCTGAGCAAGGCGGCCCCCTTTGCGTGGCGAGCCTGGCTTGGAAGAGCCTGTGTGGCGGAGCAGACTTCCCGGGAGCGGTCACCCGTAGTCTGCGACGGCCACCCTAGTGCCGTAACCCCTGTCCCGTGCGCTCATTTTGTACCTAACAGGGAATAAACCCCCATTCGTCTGTGCCACGGCTGGGGTCGTCTCTACGCCTTGCCGGTGAGTCAGCGAACCCGCCGCGGCGCCCTTTTGTGTGCGCTGCGGAGTGGGGACGAGCTACGTGTCTCCTTTTTAGACCTTAGCTAGCCGGGACCGCGGGCACGGTAGCCCGAAGCCCCACATAACTGGCGCCCAACGTGGGGCAGGCATGGCGTCGGAGCAGGCCCCTTTGCGGCCCCCATCGCAGCTCGAGTCCTTGGTTGCGGACCTTCTGTCGTTTGAGGCGGCGGACAATGCTGTAAGCTTTAGTGATGTTCTACGTGGCAACCCCATGCTGTCAGACGCCAGGTGCGACCCGCTAGGGACGCCCATTGGCCAGTCCGTCCGCCCAGCGGCACCCTACGACCCGAGCAGCGCGAGCCCTTTAACGGCTCAGCTGCTTCGTCGGTCTCCCGAGCAGGAGTCATCCTGCTGCGCCGGCGACAGTGATCCGCTATCCGGCCTAAGTTGGCCTGGAAAGCCACCTTCTCGAAGTACCGTCGGCCGGCCTCCCATGGGCTCGCACGACGTGTCTCCTCCGTTCGCGGGCCCCTTAGGGCCGGGTGCAGGCACATCCCAGCAGGCACCCTGTGAGCCTCACCCGGAACAATCGCCGCTGCACACAACAGCCGCGCAGCTACTATCGTCACTGGTGGAGATGGCACAATCTCAGGCTAGTGTCAGGCCTCCTGTGGTGGACCCTAGTCCCCCTAGGCCTGCCCTGCTGAGTAACTTCAAGGTACATATGCCGACGTACAGCGGTTACTCAAACCCCATGAGCGCTACGGAATACCTGGAGTCATTACGCCATTACCGGAAAGCGATGAGGCTGGAAGACAGCGTTATGATAGGCACCATATTGCCTGTCTCGCTGCCCGCCCAACCTGCGCGGTGGTACCGCCTAGTCGTCCAGCGAGCTTGTAGCATGGAGGAGTTTAAAACGCTGTTAAGCCACGAATTCATCCTTTCTGACTATGAGCGACGCATGCGGCACGAGTTGGAGCTTCGAACCCAACACAGGGACGAATCTCTGCTCGAGTACGTGAGAGCCATGCAGGAGCTTTATCTCCTAGCAGAGACCCCGGCGTTGAACTCTGAGAAGGTGGAGCGGGTAATTCGGCAAGCCCATTCAACCTTCGCGGCTTACTTTCGAAACGGCCGGTTCTACGACCTGGACGATTTGGCCGCTGAAGCGAAGCGTATTCAGGGTGACATTCTGGCCGCGCGGACCTACCGCCCGCCGCCGCCAGCGCCATCGTCTCTTGAACCCCGGTGCGCCTAGAACGGCGGCAACGTACCGCCCGCCCCTTTCCGGCGAACCGACGGAGCGGCAGCCCTTGCTGGAGAAACGGAGCGAGGCGCGTGGCAGCTTTCTGACTGCGCTCTCGACCCGTACTCGTACGCCAGCCCAGTGGAGAACAAAGCGGGGACCGCCGAAGTGGCCCGGCGGTGGAAACTGATAGCAATCCCCATGAGATGCAACAGAAACCACCGCCGGCGCGCACTGCGCCGCTTTTTCCACTTCGGAAGCTAACGGCACGCGTCTTATGGGACATGTTGATCGAGGTTTTCACCCGATTTGGCTTTCCAGCGGAGCTGATCACTGACAACGCGTCCTATTTCATGGCCAAGGTGTTTGTCAATGTGTGTGCAGCCTTTGGCGTAAAGCACCGCAAAACAATGACTTATCACACGCAGACCAATCCCACCGAGCGGATGAACCGAAATGTGAAGCCCTTGCTCGCGGCCTTTGCCCGGCAACACAGGACGCCTGTCTCCGCGAGATAGGTTTCTCTTTACGCACATCGGTGAACCGCTCGACTGGGTACACGCCCGCTTTCCTCAACTTCGGGAGAGAGCTGCCAAGCCCAATGGATCGCGTTCTGCGAACCGGCAGCGGGGCGAACGCCGAATCGTCGGGACTCTCCGATTACGCGGCGCAAGTGCGCGCTAGGATGAGCGAGGCCCTTTCTCATGCCCGCACTCACCTGGCGAAAGCACGCGCTGGACAGAAGGCACAATACGACCGGTCGCATAGAGAGGTACATTATCAAGTAGTTGACCTCGTCCTCTGACGAAATCATGAGCTGAGCGACGCAACAAAGGGCATCTCAGCCTCTCTTTCGGCCAAGTGGTCGGGCCCATACCGAGTGGCAGGGGCGTAGCCAGAAATGTTTTTCAGGGGGGGGGGGTTCACCGGCCCGACCGGGGGAGGGGGGGGGGGGCAAGCTTCCGCTTTCCTCTACGTCACGTGATCTATAATAGATATCGGTAGTTTATGCAGACTCTATACATGTATATCAAAGACATGAGACCGCCCCCCCCCCCCCTTCGCGGATGCGTGTGCGTGTGAAGAAATTAAGTAAAAAGTAAAGTTAGCTGAGTATATACAGTAAGTAGGACAGGTACAGTGGGCGTTTGGAGCAACGGTCTCTCATCGCGCCACTGCATGAACCAGTCTTCGAAAACGCACCATTGAGACGACCCGTGCGATCGGAGAAGACTTCATTACTTGTTAATTTCCGTTAAGCGTAGATGGCGTCGTCCTCGTCGGGGCGAAGTGCGTTTCACAAGTCAAGGACGGCTATACACGTGAAAATGCACGTGTGACCAGGCAATACCTACTCCCATAGCAATAGCTTGCTCGCTGCGTCTTTGCGCTAGAAAACGTAAATACGCGCAAAAACGCGTAAGGCTTTTTTTTTTCGAAGCTTTCATCGCCCTGCTCCCTCATACAAGAGGGTTGCATTTCCTGCGGCAAGTGCATGGGCCGCTGTGTCTTCCACTGTGTGCGAGCGTGCAGCGGTCATTTGCCTTTACGTCAACAGATTCAGAATGGTACAGAATATTTCACCGCACAGCATAGATATGGCATGTGTACGCATTTTAAGTAGTGCGTGCAACTCATTTCTACTTCACTTACGCCGGTGCAAACAGGAAGCGGCCTTGTACCTCACAGAATCTCGACTGATTGGTGTACTAGTGATGCAGGAATGAACTTTGGTGTTGTTCAGTGCATAGTGCACATAATCAATTTCTCAGGACGCGTGAACTCCGACGAGAACTGTCAGTGCCTGCAACAAGAGTTTACTTACGCTCTACTGCACACAGCAGTAATTCATGCTTGTCGGCTGTCTGTTTCGTACATTCTGTTGCGAGTCGGTGGAATTTCACTGCTGTCATCAACCCCTTCGTGTGTACATTGCTGGTTTGGGATTCCACAACACAACAGCAACTACCAGCCTTCCGTAATTGCTGGTTTGGGATTCAACAACACAACAGTAATTACCAGCCTTCCATAGGGGCGCAATCGCAAACATGAGACGTTTTCCTACTTGGAAGCGGCAAGCGGGCGGAAAGGCCGAAGCGGCCGGAAAAGTTTTTCCGCGCCTGTCCAAGTTGTTCACATTTGTTTTGCTACCGCCGCCGCTGCCGTTTTCGTCCAGATCCATCTAGTCTGCGTACGTTTGTCGGCGTGGTGGCGCTCATTATCGCATTATTTCGAGCGGTACGTTCATTCTTTGACCCACGTACCGTCATCAAAAGTGATCATTTTACGCAACTTCGCGTGTCATCTGCGACCTTCGGTAAATTCCTCGTTGGCGTTCCGTAATTCTCTTCACACGGGCGCGGTAGCGCTGAGTCACAGGTTGGTGCCTAGGCGTGATAATATTTCTTTAATAGCTTTTATTTACAAGTTGTAAAAACATTTCGTTTGCGTATTGTCGGCGCCTCGAGGACACCAAGGGGCAACGGGAACACCACAGCTAAAACCCGGGCTGGCCCTTGTGTTGGGGCTCGCCAAAGCCTGCGCGTCCTACGTGAGACCTACGCTCCCAATCTATCGTCGCGACGAGAAAAGCACCCCGCGATTTCTGCAACATACCGTACACGTGCGAGAAGAATTATGGAGCGCCAACGAGGAATCTGCCTAACTAGTGTCTGCCATGGAAGTGTAAGAAGAAATGGCTTTTATACTTCTACCTACTTGTTTTCTAGAAATGGACAATCACTAAACGGAAGACGCGGACACCTCGGAAACGGCGGTAGTGGGTTCGCCTGGCTTTGCAAAAGCGCGAGAAGTTGGGTCACGCCAAGGCTTCGTTGCCGCACCTCCGGTCGCGCGACGTTGAATACTATCGCGAGTATTGCTGACAGTACGTTTTAGTGCCACTCTTGTCGTAGAGCAAGGGCTGGTTCTTGATCGGTTCGATCAGCATTACAGCCTACACTTTTGGTACCATGTTCAATTTTACGACCGGTTGTTTACATGCTAGTGTAGCTTCCAGTGAAGCAGAACGACTTTCCGCCGCGTTTCCGCTTCACCATGGTGAAAAAATTGGCCCGAGACCGATTTTGCTCGCAGCCTGTTTTTCTGCCTGTTTTGCCGCCTAGGCGGGCGGATTTTTGCAAGATTTTGCCGCTTTCGACAGCTTCGAGACCAAGTGTGAACGTAGCCTAAGATCCCGCGCGAGCGCGGCCTAACCGGCACCTGAAGGGAAGCGGCGGAAATGTATACCGGACATTTCAACCACCTGGGGTCTTTAACGTGCACCTAAATCTAAGTAAACGGGCCTCGAGCTTTTTCGCCATCATCTAAAATGCGGCTGCCGCATTTGTTGCTTCAGAATGCGGCCGCCACATTCTCGCCCAAAACTTCACAGAGTTTCAAAGCCTTGACGAACACCGTGACAGTTTTTTCCATATGCAGACATGATTCGCTGTAAATTACTAACCCAAACGAAAGCGCCCAGGAATGAAATTGTGATAGTAGCACCGGTTTCATGAATTATGTCAGCGCGAAACGACGAGAACAAAAGGTGGGTAAGTGGAGTGGGGGGGGGGGGAGGTTTGAACCCCCCCCCCCCTGGCTACGCCCCTGCCGAGTGGAGACCAAAATGTCACGACTTGTGTATAAGCTGGTGGACTCAAACGGTAGACCGTCCGGCGGTCCAGTGAACGTCTCTGATCTCAAACCTTTCGTTGCCAGAAGCAGCGACTGGGAAAAGGCAGATAAACAGCAGGCGCAACCGAGCAAGACGGCGGATCTCAATCCGCGTACTCGCCGGTACAACCTGCGAAAACGCTCTTAGTCGCCACTTCTCGCTGAGAGGCAGTGGGATCCTATTCCCCGCCGCGCTGGCAAGCGGAGAGGTGTGACTATAGCGGGGAAGCACGCGTTAAAGCGCGAAAAAAGGCGCTCATTAGCCGAATAAGACGCTTTTTCGTAGTGCACAGCTTCTTCCGAGGGTCGCGGTGACTCAAATGATCCGCGCGCCCGCCGGTGTGAGCTGCGAAAGCTGGCCTAGTCGTTGCCTTACTGCTCACGCCCGGGGAACTTTATCCTCTGTTGGCACTCGAGTGAGATGAAAGTGCGGCACGGCTAGCGTTTCAGCGCTGGCCGGAGGGGCGCATGAGACTTTGGTATAAGCCCAATATGCCCCCTTTTCGTGAGCCTCCTCCTTCCCTCTGGCAGCCACTTGCAAAGGTGAATGCGCCAGAGCGAAGCGTCATTTGGCGAGCTGACGGATGCAGAGTTAGCTTGGGGTTTTGTGTTTGAACATTGTCGTCGGACTGTGAAATTGGCCGTTGTTGTGTTGTTATCATCATTGGAGTGCGAAGTTAGCTTTTGAAGTGCTAATATTGTAGGACTTGTGCTTCAAAGACGCCTACGATGAAGCCAGCCCAACAAGCCTCCCGGCCGTCGACTGACTCGCCGAGGTCTCACGGGCGCCGTCGCCGCCGCCGCAAGCACCTCCAGCGGCAAGCTCTCCGGGAGGCCACTACGGTTGCAGGGCCTCCTGGGGCCATGGCAGGACCCGTGGTCCAAGGCAGCTCTTCTGCTGCCTCCACATCCTCCCTGGTGCTGTCAAGACCTTCATTACCACAGCCAGGTTCCCGTTTGCCTTCACGGCGCCATGTCGCTACGTGGACCTTCCAATCCGGCTCCGATGCGCCAATTTGCTTCGTGTCGGCGAAACGCTGGAAGGAGCAAAGAAAGGTGGAGAGCGGCATGAGCGAGCTAGAGACTCCGCGCGTCTTCCGTGGCCGCACGGTGTCAGCCATGTTCGAAGCATCGGGCGGAGCAGCCATGGCGCCTGACCCATCGGTGGCGTACTGTGAGGTGTGTGGTGTGCTGCGCCTGTGCCGGGCCCATGATGCCAGTAAAGTGCACAAGGTATACGCGAAGAAGACGGAGCCAGCCGCCGGAGAGTCGGGGACAGATCCAGCCGTACAGGAGCCAAAGAAGACGGACCCAGACGTCAACGAGGCCCTGTTGCGTTCCGTTGTCGGCGCTCTGGCCTCGGACCCTGCGTTCGCGGCCACCATCGCAGCAGCTGTCCAGTAGGCGACAGCGCTGGCACCCCACCACAGCTGTGCCCATTCGCCGTTGGCCGGAGACACAGACCCACCTGGAGAGATCCTTGACTTCGATACTTTCGGTTGAGAAAATAAAATAGGTCAGACGTCAGCTTTGCCATTGATTCCGGTCGGCTCCCTTATGAGCCGGCCCGAGTCTTTATGAGGGGGGGATGTGGGGACCCCTTGGTCCCCCTTCTCCACTTCGCGCGCGCATTGGGCCATTCGCCCGTGCGGTCGCTGGGGACACCCTGTTGCCAGCCTCATAGTGGACAGCGTACATTCCTCGCGGCCGCTGGCGCCGGCGCGGCGCGGAGCCTGCTGCTTGCGCGCGCGGCTCACGTTACGCCGCGCGCCGCGCGTACGAACAGTGCCTGAGGAGCGGGCCCCTCTCGCCCTCTCCCCGGCATCTCTCTCTCTTTCAGCAACCAAGATATACGCGGGCGCTTTCGCCCGAGAGGGACTGACTTGCGGTGCTCTTGGGTGTCGAACGTGCGGACCCGCTTGGTCCCGCGCCCCTCTGAGCAAGGCGGCCCCCTTTGCGTGGCGAGCCTGGTTTAGAAGAGCCTGTGTGGCGGAGCAGACTTCCCGGGAGCGGTCACCCGTAGTCTGCGACGGCCTCCCTAGTTCCGTAACCCCTGTCCTGTACGCTCATTTTGTACCTAACAGGCAATAAACCCCCATTCGTTTGTGCCACGGTTGGAGTCGTCTCTACGCCTTGCCGGTGAGTCAGCGAACCTGCCGCGGCGCCCTTTTGTGTGCGCTGCGGAGTGGGGACGAGCTACGTGTCTCCTTTTTAGACCTTAGCTATCCGGGACCGCGGGCACGGTAGCCCACATACGGAGGGCCACCGAAATTTTGGGGGCGGGCCAAGTCAATTGTGGGACTGGACCAGGTCGGTTTTAAACGTGGGCCAATTCGATTTTTGAATTGGGCAAAATAATTTTGGGGGGTGGGCCAAGTGAATTTTGGGAGTGGGCCAGGTCAGTATTGAAAGTGGGTCAACTCAGTTTTCTATTGGGGCAAGGTGAATTTATTGGTTGTGGGCCACCTAAATTTCGGGGGTTGGCCAAGTCAATGAAAGTGGGTCAACTCAGTTTTCTAGTGGGGCAAGGTGAATTTATTGGTTGTGGGCCACCTAAATTTCGGGGCTTGGCCAAGTCAAGGGTTGGGGTGAGTGGACCAGGTCGGTTTTGATTGGGGTCAACTTAATTTTCGAATTGGGCGAAGTCAGTTGTTTGAGTGTGGTCGGTTTTCATTGGTATTGAAACATGACGTCTTCACTTGGCCACTTGGGTTTTGGTACCATTGGATGTTAATGCCGCACGGACTCCGGATATTCCACTTCATGGGGCATGTAATGCTTTCACATTAAAAAATGCTTCGCCCCCGCTACCCCTGGGGACACGAGTGGCAAGTACGTTATCAGCATGACACAGCTGCTGTGTCATCCGTCTACTCTGCGATCGCTATTTTCCTGTCAATATTGCTCAATATTCACAGGAAAATAGCGAGCGCAGAGTTTTAGGAAAAGAAATGCAAGCAGACAGGGGACAATTATTGTTTGGCCAAACGTCGGGTTAACGCTACGGCTATTGCTTTACGTAGGAACCTACTTGCAAAAGAAAAAAGTTTTGAATTTTCTCCTATAGTTAGAAATGGGCAAAAAGTGTATGAAATTTAGGAATTCGTAATTTCGCCTCCGAATGACAGAATGTACAGTTTCCTTATTCAGGGATAACGGCGCGCAAGCCTAGAACGCGTAATCAGGGAATGCAAAGCGGTCACTTGTTGGGGCGCTTAAGATTGGGTGCCCACATTTAAAGAATTTCCGTCTAATTATGACTCTATCATCTTAAAACAATGTGCGGTGGTGTAGTATTACAATTGGCTCATTCAATGAACACATCTCGCGTACGTGGTAATGTCCTGTTCTCGTGTTTTACAGCGTAAGCTGTTATGAGCTTATTTCAATAGCCCTTTCGGTTCGCGATGATGCCGCCGCCGGCGGTGTACGCCGCAGTAACCGCTATCGCCAGCAATGCGAAAAAAGTACTCGATTCCCGCCGGGATCAAACCCGTGCTCACTGCGTTGGAGCCAGATACTCTACCACTGAGTCATGAAAGCGTTTGCTATCGGGCAGCGCAAAAATGCCCTAAACGCTCCCAATCGCGCAGGGGTAGACGACCCGAGTCTCCGCCAGTATGGTGGCGCCATCTAGGTAAGGTGCCTGCAAACGCAGCGTGCGCAGGCGCAGACGACGTTATGCGATTCAGGTGAGGCTCGCAATCAACTCGATCCCGAGCTGCCCGAGCTGCCAAGCCGCCGCCAGTATGGTGGCGCCATCAAGTTAAGGTGCCTGCAAACGCAGCGTGCCCGACATGTAGGTTCCAGTTGTAAGAGTTGATCGGGCTCAGCAGAATTCTCTGCAGAGGTCATTACAAGCATGGAGGAAGGAAAAAAAAACTAGGAGGGAGCATCACGTGACAATCTTGAAGCCTAGTCATAAAAAATTTAGAGGAATGAGATGATGGGAAATAGGCCCTCACGTGATAGGCAAGCGGTAGATTTTACTCGGCTCGCTTCGGTGGCTTCGGTTTTGTCTGCTGCGGGGGTTTTGGAATATGCGCACATACTCGGCGTGGCAAACGCGCGCCGAGGTTAGTGAAGGAATTCGAGTGTGTGGAGCAGTTGAGTCTCGCCGCTTAATTAGCAGACAGGCGCCAAGGCTGTTGCGAACGGAAGCGTCGGTTAACCGGCATTGCGGACCACCTCAAGGACGACTGGTTGCGTTTCGGTGTGGATTCAGGGAAACGAGGAAACCTTTCACCCTGCAAACGTGTGAAGGCAACCAAGCCGCCCTTCCGACGACGATTCGTTGCGTTTGACGACGTCTTCTGGGAAACAATGATGCCTTTCGCCCCCGCAAAAATGTGCAGGCGATTAAGCGAGCGCACAGGGTCCGAAGCGACTGTTTCCCTATGGGAAAAAAATTCGTCCCGTCTTGTGCCCACGGATGGACTGGCGAGCCGGAGACTCCGAACATATTTAGGGCCGTGCCGGCCCGTAGTTAAGGTAGCGCAGTTGACACTGTTGCTCTGCTCAAAGTCTTCGGCCTCTTAGCAGACCGGCGAGAACTCCCGTCAGCAGTTGGCGCACCTGCGTGATGAAGTATTGTGTGCCAGGATGCCCTAATCGAACAGAAAATCGGCACGATGGTCTGTCCTTCAACAGGTAAGCACAATAAACGTTTTTTTTATTTATGAAAATGGAACTGCAATATTCGCGATCGCTAGTGACTACGTGCTCGTGTGAATTATAACTGACGAAATAGTGCTGCAATACTATTCATGCCATTTTTTTTCCAACTTTGGCATTATTCCCACTAAGTGTTATACATTTATTTCTCCTTAAAGTACTTTATCAGCTAGCGTACACTCCTAAAAAGCCCACGATGTGAAGCTGTTTATTGTCGAAGAATTACATTTCCTGCTATAAAAATTATTATTGACTGAATTTTGTATGTATTTCTTGTGGCTCAAAACAATCAAAATTGCAATAAAACTAATTAATTGAAGAAACTATGAATGATTAGTCTTCACACAACATACCAAGTTTTGCAATAATCACCTAGAACAATAATTTTGTTGAGAATATTCTGCTCGTAGTAACACGGCTTGTGAGTGCAAATTTCAAACATCATGTTGCAAAGTTCAATCGCTCCCCATGTTGAGGCTAAATATCATTTCCTTTTTTATGAAGATATGATGTTGGTTGACATATTTTAAACAACAGGTAAAAGACAGTTGAGATGAAATAACGCAGTTTTACTTTAGAGTACAGGAGTGAACATCATTTTCATTAAATTTATTAGTAGTACCCTGAAGGCCTGGAGGCATTACAGAGGGGGCATTACATTACATTATGTATGTGTTACAGCTATATCTATGATATTTTTGTGTGAAACATGCACTGCGAAGTTGCTACAGCTCCATTTTCCCCGAGATTCAATTAGTTGTATGTGTATTTTACAAGCACACTTAAATCAAACAGTTTTCTACACAAGGGGAAGCGGTGGGTAGGGAAAGCATGCACAGATCATGCGAGGCCTTTTGCATGACTCTGCAAAGATTGTGTAAACCCATTCAACAGCAAATGTTATTTTTGGACCTTATAACTATCTGGTTGGTATTCTTTAACTGCAGACGGTTGCAAAGGACTGTGCCACAGCAATGAGTCAACCTTAAAGTGAAGCAGCTACATCCACGGGAACATAACAGCATCAAGTTGAGCCAGTAAGTTGATGCACAGCTGTATGCAGCCATAATGCATGTTTCCAGTTTGATCATACCTTTTTCATGACTGTGGTAGATGTCCCCCACCATTCCTGAAGTGAAATATGCTTTTATTATATTCAGGCAGGTCTCTCTCAAGCCACAATGGATATGGACATCTCTGAGGGCTTGTCTGATGTGCTAGCAGAGGGTACTGCTACATCTGCTAGCACGTCCTTGACTGATTCAGACATCGCTGATGAGCCTTCCGAAATCCATCATGTCCTTGCATGTTTGATTGTAGTAATGATCACAGAGCTTGCTTAAGACATTTTTTCACATGTGTGCCTTCGTTCATTCATGTTCTGATCTGCTTTGCAAAAATCTGGTGTTTCCCTGTAATATATATTTTGGATTTCACCTTTAAACTAATTATTGCAGTTTCAAAATGCATATGAGACTGTCATACAGCTTTTCGTGAGATGTGTTTGATAGATTTAAAGATCTATTAGTAATGCTCAAAATGAAGAGAAAGATAGAACTGTTCAACCTATCATTGGCTACATTACAGGCCTTTTTTGACACAGGTGACAAGCATACTGCGTTCAAATTTCATTGTTAACACTGGCAAAAGCAAGTGCTAATGAATGAAAGCCATATATGCTACATCATAATCTCATTTTAGTCAATCTACGATAAGTACAAGATAAGGAAAATAAAACAAACTGCAGCAAAACAGTGTTATGTAAGATGAAAAACCGCTTTTTTCAGTAAAGTTGGAATAAGGAAAACACACACCTTCTCTGAATTATACTTCAGCCATGTCCTCTCATTACACCCATAATTAACACCCTTGCTAGGTTCCAACATTTACAACAGTAATAAAATTTATAACATGCCAACTGCGCTGGTAAGCTTTATCAACATTTTTGGGGACAGTAGATAAAAAATACACTATATAGCCACAGCCACTGATCTCCCTAACAATGTCCTGCTTGCTGGTCATTATTGTGCTTAAATTTTAAATGAAGCCAGTGGTGTCACTATTAGTACCGGGTTTTAGCTTCAACTGTGCATCTGGTGTTTTGTTTGCACGGTAAGCAATTTAAAGTTATATTGCAGTAAGAAGTCCCTCCTCATTGCACTTGGTGTATTTTGTCCAGTCTCCCAGTCCAAGGCCCTCCAGGACGCTCAAGGGGGAAGCTTCTGCAGCATTGCCTACACACAACCCAGCGACACCTCGAACAGCAAGGCATACTATGGTGAGGATAATACTCGACCACTACAATTTTCACACACTTGTTTCCTTAGGTAACTGCATGTGAAGTGGCATATATTTTCGTGGCAACTGTTTAATAGCTGAAGCATAATAAATGTCACTCAGTGAACTGCACTTGGACACTAACATCTATGATCATGGTAACCATCTAATTAAATACTGAAACATTCGTATTCGTCCGCAGCGGTATGAGTTTCCTCATGGTTTGCATTAAACACCAATTAGCGGCCAATAATTCGTTTTAAATTTCCCTTCCATTCAAATGACAGAATAACTAGAAGACCAACAAGTTTTTCACAATTTTCTATGCTCTTTCGAACGGTCACAATGAGCCATGATATATGAGCTTAGTATATTTTGCCCACTCAAACTAAAATGCTTCTGTGAAACATCTCTCATCGAACTATGCATCATTGGCCTCTTCTGTGTTAGTTGTTTTGTACTTCTACCTTTCCTGCCTGGGCCCAGATGGGCCTGCAGTATTTAGCAAATAAATAAACAAAATTAAGTGGCACTATCAAGCTCGTATGGATGGCAGTTTTATGCCCCCACAGTTTTTAAGTTCACAAAAGTGTAAACGGAAACCGTTGTGAGCAATGTAATGAACTAAAATTAAGCATTATATTCTTCGTAGCTTGCACAAGAGTGTATGGCACAACAATTAATTTGTTCTGTGTACGTGCTTTGTGTCATGTTGGTCGCTCATGCACCTGTTACAGCGTGTGATATTTTGTAGCCACAGCCAGCAGAAGACGCACCTGAAAAGGCCTGAGGCATGAAGTATGGCGTTACACAATTACAAACTGCGACCAAGAAGAAGATGAAGACTCTACGGCAATCCCATCAACAGCTTTTTCAAAAGGTTGCTCATCTCGAAAATGTCATAGCAGATTTATCTGACCATCGCATTCTAGGAAATGAGGATGTCGCCACATTGCAGAGTCTTGGTGGGGCAAAAAAACTTGCTCATGCGTCAACTGCCACATAAGTCTGGTGCCAGCAATGTCACCCGCTTACTCGACAGAGCTGAGGCCATTTGCACTGACTTTGCATTTTTATTCCCCTAGAGCATACAGATATGTGCAAGCTGTTTTCAACACATGCCTCCTGCATCTAAAGACACTGTGTAAATGATATAAATCCATTGATAGGGCTGCTGGCTTTTCGAAAGAGGCAATGACTGTATTGGCTATGAAGGTAAAGCACAGCTCTCCACATTATGCAACCTGGTTCTGAATGAGATGGCCATTCAGAGAAGTGGTGTAGGATGGAAAAAGCTTCCATGGACATGTTGACATGGGCATTGATGTCAATGATCACAGCTTTCCAGTTGCCAAAGATGCATTTGTTTTAATGCGTGTTGCAATCAATGGCAGATGGAAGCTGCCGATTGGCTACTTTCTAGCGCATGGCCTTGGTGGTGAGCAGAGGCACAATTTGGTGCTGCAAGCTGCTAGCTTCACTCACGAAAAATGCGGACACATTGCGAGTTTGACCTGCGATGGCGCTGCAGCGAATTTGTCATTGTTGCACAGCCTTGGTTGCAAGATGGACCTGACTGAGCTGGTTGCTTCTTTTCCACATCCAGTGACAAAAAAGCTTCTCTTTGCCATGTTGGATCCATGTCACATGTTGAGCTACTGCGGCACACCCTGTTTGATAAAAAGGCTATTGTGATACGAACAAACAGTTCATATTGTTCAAACACATTGATGAGCTGCATGAAATCCAGTACACAGAGGGCCTACATTTGGCAAGCAAACTTAGACAAGCACATATTAACTGGAAAAACCAGCCCATGAAAGTCTCATTGTTGGCTCAAACGTTTAGTCAATTGGTAGCAGATGCTCTTAGTGACTGCAGAGCTCAAAAATGTCAAAAGTTTCAAATTCCTTGCTGACAGAAGAGTTTATCAGACATGTCAACAACGCATTTGACATTTTAAATGCAAGACATCCAAGGCAAGGAGAATAGAGAAGACCGCTGTGTCCTGAAAATGTGGCTCCTGTCACTGCGTATGTCAAAGAACTGACGGCCTACTTTTGCTTGCTTAGTGAGTATGCAGCTGGTAAACTAATGACAGGGACCAACCAAAAGACAGGCTTCATTCGCTTTGTGGTGTGCTAAGACAACCGTCTATACAACCATTTGGTTACAGAAAATGGCCTATTGGCATATCTTCCGACTTCCAAGCTCAGTCAGGACCACCTTGAGTTACTTTTTGCTACAATAAAATCATTTTGGGGCTGCAATGACAACCCAACAGCAAAGAAGTTTGCAGCACCATTGAAGCGTCTGATGGTTTGCAATGAGGTCAAGGACATTGATGGCGGAAATTGCTTTCTATTGGAACACATCGAAATTCTCTTTGCACGCTCCTCTGAAAAACCATGCTCCATCGATGTAATTAACCTCACTGCCCCTCAGAGAAGACCTGCAGCCAGTGAACCACTCACAGAAGCAATTTTACAGGATCATGGTTACTCTGCTAACCCCGGCAGGGTGTCTCAGCTTGGGTGCCTGCGGCTCGCACTACAGGAAGAATTGCTGCACAATTGCTGCGAATTGCTGCCTCGTGGGTGAATTATGTTCATGATGGCCCACACAATTAATTCCTTTATCCATCAACTTCAGCTGTCCCACCAGGTTTTTTAAGGCGTTTGTTTTCTGAGTGACTTAGTAAAGTGCATATATTGTTCAAGAGCGTTGTATGCAGATGTCAAACTTTTATAGAGGGAAAATGTGATAGCTAATTGTAAATTCTGCAAGTACATGTTTGTTGTCTTGCTGAATTCTGTAGCTCGAATCACCCGCATGCAAATTATGCTTAAACAATTGTTTTGTTCAGCCCAAGCTAAAACAGTGTGGACAATGACGGTAGGTTAGCTGGCCTACCTTTCACTAGAGCAAACTGGGTGATGACATGGATATGCTGTGAATACTATCAATGGATTATGTGTGAGCTAAGTATACTCTTGAGGATGACAATGTTTTTTTCAATGTTTATCCTGTGTGTCTTTTACCTGATCTTTGTGGAAATTTGCGACTGTCACCTGGAATACCATTGGTTTTACTATTTTCAAAATAATTTAATGTGCTCATTCTGTCCACTTGCTTTACAATAGCCTTTTATGATGCCAGATTCACTGTAACCACGAACATTTGGTGTATACACTCAACGAGTGTTTTAAATACTGTTAAATATTCATTCATTTCAGGTTCACAACGTAATAGAGCCGTCGCCTCTTAATTTTGCGGTGTGTTGGCTCAGCTTCGACGGTGCTAACTTTTTTGTAGGTATGTGATACAACATAAGCTTTCTTGTACATTTTACTTGCCGCAAAATGCATTGTATTTTAATGTTGACATACTTAGTTTGTGGGCCTGACCTCACATCAATTCTTTCAACTTTGACTTTGTGAACTACCACTATTTTTTTCGAATTTGTGCATATGTATTGCTTACTTTTCTGACAAGCACAATCACCAAAGCCTTTTGATATTTGTGAGGACAGCGCAGATATAAATATCATTCAATTATAGCCCTGTATTGAAGGCGTTGCATACAAGGCATTTTAACCAAAACTGCAGCTACATTCAAGGATAGCTGATCCCGTTGACCAGTTTTATTAAAGGTATCAATACTACGTGTGATATAGTTTACTTTGTATAACATTATTATACAAATGTGCTGCGGCATACAAGTATGCTAATACTCATACCGAAGAGCAGTGGCACAAAACTTTTTCCTACTTGCTGTTTATAATTTTCTTTTGTGTATTATTTTTGCAATGTACTTCATTTAAATTATAAATGTGGCTTCCTTCTGTATTTGTGTGAAATCTTCTGGCTTATCTTCTGCTTATAGGTGCAATAAACATTGAATAAAGAATGAAACAATTACTGTTGTCATAAAAATGTGCTTTCCATAGTACAAGTACACCAGCAACACAATGAATCCACAAGTGCAAATGAATGCTGCCATTTTTCCCTTGCCGCTATGTATTCAGTTTTCATGCCGTTTCACACTAGCAGAGGAAGAAGGGTCGCCCTGGCAGGGTTTGACTCTAGGACATAATAATGCTGTGGAGCTATACGGGCATTCAATAACAGCTGAATAAACTGTAGATAATGCACAAATCCCGTCCATTTGCTTTATTATATAACGAAAATGGATCCCCGAGGCGCGTCTCTGCAGCGTCGTCGCACCACACAATCTTGCAACATAGTACACGCAAATATGAATAAACGGCGACGACTTCAGCGTTTAGAATGCAGGCTAATGCTATTTACTCCTCTCAAAATAAAACACGCACACCATAGCCTTTTATTAAGCGAAAATGCGACAAAAAAGTGTCCCTCAAAACATCTCGTTACTTCCTAGGTGCAAGACAGCGTGACAAAAATTATTTCTTTCAAAATAAAACACGCACACCAGCCTTATATTAAGCGAAAATGCGACAAAAAGTATCCCTGACAACATCTCGTTTTTTCTAGGTGCAAGACAGCCGGACGAAAATTAGCAAGATAATACGCACCACAGCGTAAGTTGCACAACGGCTGATTTGACGAAACTTGAGTACGTGGGAAACATAGACCACACTCGGGCGTCTGGACGGGTTTTGAGCCGCGAGCGCCGGCAACTCCACTAACCGCGGTGGGAAGCACAAGTGACGCCTTGAAAATGTTCCGTCTTCATGGGTCAGGCGCTTCAGTCTTGCTCCACGTTTCAAGGCATCGCATTTGAAGCGAAGAACGACGCGCGCAGTATCAGAAAACCACCACCCGCTTACGGGCCTCGAAGTCTGTGACGGCGGGCGCCACTAAATGTTACCACGTACCAAACAATCACGAATGCTCCGGTAACCTTGTGGGCCTATTCCTACCAAAAAGGCACCGCGCACGGGGCCCCTGAGAGAGGGAGGGGCGGCTTCAGTGGAGGTTGGCTTGCCGAGGCTAGCGAAATCACGTGACGCTCCCTCCTAGTATTTTTTACCTCCATGATTACAAGCCGCAGCTTGCCGTCGACGTCGGCTGCACAGTTCAGATTGTTCTCGTCAAAACGAGGCGAACAGACTGCCGCGAAGACCCTGTTGTGCATGGTGCTCAAATTGGAGCTACTCTTGAGCCGCTCCACCAGCCTACGCTGTGACTGTGCTGCGTGTGCCTGTGACTTTTATGACCGTCATTCCAACCGCGCCCTACATACTACACATTTTATTTGTCTATCTTATTCACAAGCTCTGCTGTTCACCGAGTATATAGCTCTGAATGACATTATATGTATCAAGTACTGCGCATAAACATTCTTTTACAGCGAGGCTGTCTATGGCTAGGGTTCTATGCATTTTTCGTGCCGACCTCTCTACATTTCCCAATCATGAAACTACTTCTTCTTCGTGTCGGTCAACAGATCCGCGTGTGCAAAAACTCAGCTCCCGAATTTGATGCAAACTTGCTTCATTCTATGCAAAGGCCAATACGTCTGATTACTTGGATATGCATTTTCAGTATATTATTTATCAACAGGCAGCATTTTCAAAATCAGTAGGCTCTCAGGTAGATAATAAGGGTTTCTCAAAGATTTGCCGCTGTGCGAGCCCTGTCGGCCATGTGTACGCTCGCACCGCCCTCCCTTTGTCGTCGTTCCAAGCGCTTGCGTGCCTAGTTTTTTTTCGCTCTCCCGGCGTTGCTGTCCCGTCGCGCGTGCCTATAGTTTTTCCCAGTTCCCAGAGGTGGCGGTAGTCTTATACACGAATGCATGACACCTATCAAAATAAGTGTGTGGGTGTGTCTTTCGTCGCCGTCCAAGAGAAATAAAATTTGCTCATACCTTTGATCTAAATTCTGTGTCACCTATGTGTCCTGTGCTGAACTGCTTCGCTGGTAATCCACCTTCGAAGCAGTGGAATGGTGCGCGATTTTTTATCAAACGGACTCCAAACAACATTTACATTTTCCATTCTCTCAAAATGAGAAAATAGATAGTATGTGATTGGACATTCGAAGCTCGTTAATATTTGCATTTCACGCGATTCAAAAGTTTCGCCATTCCTAACACCCCTACTTTTTATGTTGGCTTGATGATTAAATAATCAACTTGTACAAATTATAGTTTTCCGTAAGCAGTAATGGTGCTGCTGGCAAACCTTTGAGCCGATACCGAGTTTTTTTCTGTTTGTTTTTGCTGAATGCATGATAACCGTAGTACCGCTAAAGGACAATTGGCATACCATCCGTTACTAAGAATATTTATCTTTGCTTCTCTTGCGGCTATTCGAAAATTTCGCGTTCGCAACTTCAATTTTTGTGCAAGAGATTGCACTGCATCCAAGACTTATGAGCAATAAATATTTGCCGAAACTGACAATTGTCAATTGAGGCGCCATTTCGTTTATCTGATGTCGAACTAAAATTATGTGGAATATATGTGAACATATGTAATTATATGTTTTTTTCGTTTTTTTCTCCTAGTTTGCTTTGAGTTAGAGAGCATGACTGCTCCAGGTAAACGAATTGAAATAATGGGATGTATACATATTCATTTGTTTTTGCAATCTCGGCTGATGTCATTTTTTGCTTTGCACCTAAAATAATAATGAAATAATAGAGTACAGCAAATTAGACCTTCAAATTTCACCGTATAACCCACTCTTATTTCTGCAAAGCCCATCGTGTCATTTTTATTACAATGAGTGTGAAAATTTAAATGCTGAATTAGCCGCAGTAAAGTTAACGCAGTACCCCTAGTACCATTTCTGACTTGCTAGGGCGAGAGGTTTTAAGGTTTGCATAGCTCAAGGGACTAAGTGATAAATACTTAATTGGAACTAATTTTAACACAAGTGACGTGTTCTTTTTTCTCCTTTTTTACGAATGTGTTCTTGAAATAAAGCTAGGTGACGAAGTTGTTCTAATGCATTTGTATATAGAACGCCGTTTGGCCTTTGTGTGGCTAACATCTGGAGACGGTTCTGAAAATGGCGCCCCGATGTAGGCGTGTTTCGAAGCACACAAAATAATCTGCCTTGAGCATACTTACGGGGTGGTAGCTTTAATGGAAAAAAAGTTGAACGTGAAAATTAAACTTAACATCTTTTCATCGAAACTACATATTTAATGAAAAGAAAGTTCACGTGCAAGATTAGCCAAATTGTCAAAGACTGCAGTGCCGCCATGAGCCAGCCGAATCACCTGTGCTTGGCGCGAGTATGAGCTGTTCGGGCTTCCAGCTGTTCTTGCTTCTGCGTCGCTTGGCTGTTCACTTACACTTGGTGCTGCCTGCTGAAGTGCTGAATACACCACTTGGCAAGTGGTGGAAGTCCTGGGCTTTCAAAATCGTCACCACCCTGGAGCTGCGGTGTCGAGCTCTGCCACCAGACATACCTGAATCTATCCTGCAGATGTTGCCGACAGCATCTGTGGCCTATTCTGGCGCTCTTTGCCAAAGAAATGCCGTGGTTTTAAGCGGTACAGATGAGGCAGTCACATCAACGACTGGATGTCCTCATGCGAATGGGTGAGCTTGCACAATCAATGGGACGATACACCAAGTTAAATAACGTCATATTCGACATCGCGCGTGGCACACCTGTCGGACATAGATAAGGAAGTCAATCCTGGGTGGCGTTGAAGACCAGTTTTGTTGATGGTTATGATCGCCCTGCCATCAGCATGTTGCTCGCCAAGCAAGGGTGGTGAGAGTGAGCCCAACACGTGGGTAAAACTTTCACCCGATATATTCAAGAAGTTCTCGACTCGTGATAACGTATTGATGGTGTTATGACCGAAAATAATAAGGGGTAGTACATATTGAAGGGCGTCGCCGATGACTTTTTTCAAATGTTGATCGCAATGTTGATCGCCAAGCAGAGCAGAGCAATATGCAAGCAAGCAGAGCAATATGAGCAGAACTCATAAATCTGTGACAAAGCTACGAAGAGTTGAGGAGGAAGAAATATTTGACCAGGTGCTCCTTAGTGACTGACGAGACCCTCTCCGCCATGGACGTCCTGATTACTACCCCCTGCTCGCACAAATCCAAGCAATCGTGCCTGAAGCAAGTTGCACTAGCGGCTTTTGCTACTGCCCTTTGCTGAGCTGCCCTAACAACAGCCGCTGCCGCAACCAGCTCCTATACAGCTCATTCCTATGCTCCGCCGGGTTAGTAAAAAAGGAAGAAGAGCTGGAAGCCAGAGTGCTTCACATTCGCGCCAAGCACTGGTGATCTAGCTGGCTGAATTGCTGCACTGCTGGTATTGACGTGTTGGCTGACTATGTCTGTAGGGCCCGTCCTGGTCATTACAAATACCGTAGAACCTCGTTATAGCGACGTCGTCAAGACTGGAGAGAAATCTTCACTATATCGGTATCTTCGCGATAGCCGCGGTTAAGAATTTTGCCTTTCTGCAATACAAAAAAAAAAAACGTTTCCAACCACAGTTGCATAATTCTCGTTCAAAAGAGCGAAAAAGACTTGCTCTTTGTTGAAACCCAGAGTGCACATATTTGGTTCCGATTTGTCGAAACCAGTTTGCTGACAAACATTTTGTAAGCACAGTTGGTTGGTAGTCGTTCAAGATAGCGCACACTTGCTCAGTGAAGGCACCTAAAACATCTTTGGTTACGAAGGGTTGAAATGAGATTGTTTGTGTCATGTTGCCTTCTTGTCACATTTGACTCGAGCCATGAAAGCAATCTACAATTATCATTTCCAGCCTCTCGTGACGTTAATTTGTTTTTAATCACATGAAGAGCTCAAACCGCTAGGTGTTGCCAAAAATCTGCACGACAATGTTGTTACCGCGCAAGATGTAGACCAAAGGAAGAGAGGGGCCGGTATGATTTCACAAATGGATGTTTCAACGCATCGATTAACACACTGTGATAGGAAAAATACTCACATCGTTCCCAGATACAGTAAGTAAATGCGGTGTGTGTATGCTTTTCGTCACTGTAGAGACTTTAATATAGTGACGCCTGTGGGAGTGTAATCGAGACTAGCGTTTCTCTTCACTGTAGCCGTTAGGTAATATATACGGGTTCACTATAACAAGGTCCTTCTGTAAAAAAAAACATGGAAGTTGAAGCCAGTAGGTAGAAGGTGTTATTGCATCCCGTGTACTTACCAGTAGACATGGGGATCTGTGACATCTGTGATTGGTCTGAACGAAAAAAAAAACACCTTGTATTTATCCGCAGTCTTGCATCGTAGGGGCCGTGAAGTCTTACAACACACGCACACGCACCATAGGCGTCCTTTGGAAAATATAAGGTAAATAAAGCACATTTAAAAAAAGACCCAGGCCATGGCGAGTGAAAGAAGCCTTATAGAGCCCTCCCCCTGAGACAAGCTGTTCAGAAGGATCTAGCTATACAAACGATCAATTCTATGCATTTTCTCCGACAGCAGCTGGTATGTAGTGCCGCAAGCATTTGCGACGTGTTTTGATAACAGGCTTCTCGAAGCTTAGTTCAGTTCAGTTTGTTATCGATTCAATGCAATGATTATGTAAAACATAATAAGCAGACGAGGGCCCTAGAGTCAACCACTACAACGGGACCCACGATTCAAATAAAAAATACATACAAGACAAGGCTTAAAGCAGCAAAATTAAAAAAAAATGTAGAAAAAAAGAACGTGCGAAATACAATACATTGGTAAGAGACAATAAATAAAAGAGATATATCAAAAGGCACTATTATACAGAACATATTATCGGGCATGAAACTATTTACAAAAATAAAACATTTCAATTCAAGTTAGAATGTATTCAATGATGATGTTTGTTTTAGTGAATGTGGTAGGTCATTCCATATTTTTAACGTTGGAAACGGGGATGTCATTTTTCCATAGTTGGTGTTACATTTCGTCAATAGAAAGTTGTAATTATGCAATAACCTATTGGAATTGGTATTAGTGAGTAATCTGAGGTCTACAAATCTGTAAGCAAGCTGCTAAGTAATTTAAAGAATATATACTTAAGTGATACTCATACAAGCCAGATGCATGTAAAATAAAGTTAGCCTGAAGAACGGGGAGAGCATTTAAGTAAAAGGAACTGTTGGTAATTATGCGAATAGCCTGGTTCTGTATGTGTTGAATAGACTAAGGGTGACAGTTATGTTTGTTTTCGCAAGGAGAAATTCCACAGGTTATATGACTAGCAGTGAACGCAAGCTATAAAAATAATAAGGCGTGTGGTGAAAAAAAATGCTCGTGATTTAATCAGTGCTCTTATGCCTAAAGCTATTTTTTGTTTAACAAATGCAATGTGATTAGAAAACTTCAGATAGCATCTAATTTTATGCCAACGAATGACACACAGTTCGCTGCACGAATAACGTGACTGTCGAGGGTTACTTGGGGTATACATGGCTACATCTTCTGTTTTGTTTTAAATATCATGAACTGAGTTTTATCAGGGGTTAAAAGTAAATTATTTAACTCAAATTTTACAAATTTCGCTAGTTCATTGTTCAGTTTAAGGAGTAAGGTAGTTAAAGACTTGCCTGACAGGAACATAGTGGTATCGTCAGCACATAGAATAGCAATAGAAAGATTAAGAAAATCAGATAAGTCGTTTATGTAAATGCAAAACAACAAGGTTTCTAGTACTGAGCGCTGTCGTACTCCTTGATTAATAACTTTTGACTCGGAATAAGCACCCCTTACACAGACTGTTTGCCCACGGTCAAGCAACTTTTATTTAAAAGTTAGCGTTGGACCTGTTATACCTAAATATTCTAGTTTGGTATATAAAATGCGATGATTAACAGTGTAAAAAGCTTTAGTAAAATCTAAAAATACTGAGCCATAAATATACCGCTATGAAACGATCAACTTTTGTAATCAATGAATACTATACAAGATAAGCTGGTAAAACCGCTAGGGCGGAAAACAAATGGGAATAGGTTTCAACAGTTTAAATTTTGTTAGGTAGCTGTTTATTCGCTTGCGAAATAATTTCTCGATACGTTTACTAATGGTAGACAAGATAGAGATTGGGCGACAATTAGGCACCTGAGATTTATCACCTTCTTTATAGAGCAGGAATTAATTTCGCCTTCTTAAGCGAACTGGGAAAGATGCCGCATTTAAGAATTAGATCAAGTATGCTGCTCAGTGTTTCCGCAATACAAGAAGCAACAAGTTTAAAGTAATAGGCAGAGGAATTTATCTAGTCCTGGGCTAGTGCTTTTTAAACTTAATGTAGCAGAACAGGCCCCATCGGCATAGCAAAAAAAAAAGAAAGTATGACTGCAACGGTTAAACACATATGAAGATGCTATCGGGCTAATACTGTACACTTCATAGAAGTATTTACTAAATGAGTTGGCTATACAGGATGATTCAGTGCAGGTTTCATGTTTATATTTTTATTTTAAAAAATATCAACGGTTCAACTGCCCTCGGGTGTATTCAGAAAGTCTTTAAAAAGTTGCCATTGTTTCTTAGGGTTATTTCTAACCTTGCAGAATTATTTCTCCTAATAAAGCTGTTATGCATTTTAAGTAGATTGTAAATTCAGTAGATTTCAACATTGTATTGTATATTTTATAGCGATATGCTACGCTTACATCGAACGGCTGTTTTTTTAGTTTTCCAGTAAAGATTATCTTTTCTCCCACGCTGGTTAACAAACCTTTTGTTATCCAAGGGATATGAGAAAATTAAGATTTTTTCTTGCATGGGACTGTTGTAGTGCTAGCGTACACGGCTTCGAAACATAATGAGCAGAATTTTTTCAGCGTCTTTCCAGGATCACATTGAGTGCTAATTGATGCCGAGTAGATACCAGTTACTGTATTAAGAAAGTTATCATGGTCGAAACTGGACGGGAAATAACTGGTGTCATAGTGAGGTTTTTCTGTGGCGAAAGTAATAAAAATGGTAAAGTGATCTGTGATAGGCATGTCAATGAGACCTGCAATTGGAGACGGTGTGATATTCCTTAAGGCGTGATCAAAATGAGTAGTCATTCCAGAAGCGGAAAATTGAGTAGGAGATATAAACAATCACGCCCGAAACCAACAAAACAATCGCTAAAAGATGTTACTGAACTATTACATATATTTAATAAATGAATGTTACTATAACCAACTATTAAAATCAGTTTATTTTCAGCAGAAAGTTTATGAAAAACTGCGGAATGATTGGGTAGGAAATCGGGTATAGATGAAGATGGAGAGCGATAAATGCACAATGATTAGACTGTTACGATTACTCGAAGGTGACAGGTTAGTTTCGATGTACACTGATTCACGGTTAGCTACGTTAAAACGCAGGTCAAGCCTACGTTCGTACTTGATTCCGGATGATGTGAAAATAGCCGAATCTCCATGGGGATCAGAACTAGCGCGGAGATTATTCGGATTGGAATGACCGAAAACAATATAAGTTGCTATCAGAAGAGTCAAGCTAAGTTTCGGAAATGCACAAGAATGAAAAGGAATCACCAAATGAGTCAATAAAGGTAAGCAATGCTGCCTTGGTTTTTCGAGAAACTATGCGCAGGTTATCGTGAGGTTGAAAATGTAGTCACTTAGGATGCTATGCAATGACCACATTCAGGCGTACAGCGATATCTGGACGCACCCAGACCGATATCGTTCGCATCATGCACCTGAAGCCGTATAATGCTGCTCCTGATGCTGAACTCCGATTTGCCCAGTTTGAGTGTTGTTGCCCGTAAATAGGTGTGTGTGTGTGGGGGGGGGGGGGGGGTTAAAATGCCGCGAGGTTGAAAAAGGCAGCAGTGTGATGAAGAATACTATCGGCACCAGTCACCAAAGCTATTGACCCTTCTCGCGGAGCAGTTTGTTGTCGAGAAACGAGGTGGCGCTTTCGGCGGTGCGCCATACGTTGCCTCAGCGAAAGCGCACGAATACGAAGTAATGACCGCTTCTGCCCTGTTTCTGTGCGATCAGCTGTTGGAAACTGCAACTGGGTTTTCGATGGCGCACTGTGCTCAGTTCATGCTGCAAAATTCGTAGTGTTGGATTGAAGACGTGTGCAGTAGTTGGCTGTAAAAATAGTGACTGGCATATTAAAAAATGAGTATGTGTGGCCAAGTTTACGGACCATTGCTACATACGGACAGCCTCTGTTGCCGGCCCTTCTCGATGTACGACTTTCCTTGTAGATAAGAAAAAAAAAACACTTATCCGCCAGCGTTGTATCGCTACCTCCAGTGAAAAGGCTTCAACCCCGGAAGGTCGGTAAGGGTGTAAGAGTGAGTACCGCTCGTTAAAGAATGACAAAGGGTGGAGCACCGCTTCCTGGTATAGTAAGTTTCGCACACGTTATCTACACACATCGACCCCAACTCGCACGCAAACTTACGCACACTCTATCGCCAACGTATTAAGAATATGTGAATGGGCGAAAACTTGAATCAGTGCGCCAAAGCATGGGTGACAGCGACTACACCGACAGCACACAAATGGTCGAAGCTGAATGTGTCGTGACGGTCCACGGGAGTAAGCGAGTTACAAGCGATAATACACCTTTGCTACAAGCTATTACTAAGTACAGAACAACTACGTTCGAAGCCTTGTGTGCAGCAAAACTAAATCTATTGCAACTGAGCACACCTGCGACCGATTAGACAGACAATAATCAGTTAGTGACCACACCGCGACGAATTTCACTGAGTGACAAACATGACAAACAACCGCTTCAAAGTGTTTGCCAAATAAATAACGAAGAGCAAAACGCACTGATCATGATTTAATTCATAATCGGAAAGTTTGGACAGCTTGGAATACATTCTTAGCCTCGTTTTTAGAAGAAGCACCATATGCGCTGCACGCGTCGTTTGGACAAAACTTAATGAGCTTCGAAAGCGCTTTTACATGTCTTCTGAAGATGTCGTCAAAGCTTCGTGTTGACCACCCAGTCAGCCGCTACGATATCTCCCAAAACAAACATTTTCTGAGCCGCACCGGGCGTCACGTACACCCTTTGTAAACACTGAGGCAACGCAGGCAGCTGAGGCAAGCAATGGACAAGTCACCACGTGATCAAACATGGCAGCACCCCGGGGATCGCGGCGAAAAGGGTCAATACACAAGAAGCTGATGCCGAAGTTAGGAAACAGCGCCTTCCCTTAAGCTAACGCCCCACCGTTTCATTAAATAAACCTTCCAACAGCGGCAATGTATGTAAGTACTGAGGAAGAGGAAGTGCAGGCTGATCTTGGCTGCTAGTATGACTGTGTCGCTCATCGCGAAATTATCTGTAAATATGCTTTTTTTTGCGCAACATCTTACGTGATTGCCATCATTGAAGGTCGCTTTGTTTGATCAGAGAGATGAGGTGTTTAAGAAGTCAACAATGTTCCACATTGATCCCCACTGCCCAAGTTCTCGCGAAATTTAGCTCAACCCGTTGTGGAGTTTCAGGCACTCGCAGTGATTGTGCGACGCCGTTTCATTGCTCTGCGTTTCCGAGAGCTCCATGTCCCTCGCCTCGCTGCCTGAACGGGGTGGCAGCGGGTCATAAAACACCATTACTCGGCATGTCATCCCGCCCACGGCAAGCTCAACGGGCTTCTCGAGAGGGAAACAGCGCGAAAAAACACGACAAGAAGACAAGAAGGGAGACACACACCAGTGCTCACATCAACGGGCTTCCCCCATCGGCCAATTTCTTTGGCGGGATTCGAGCCATGCTTGCGCGCGCTCCGGGTACGCGTGCGCAAGACGGGGCCCGAATAGACCACATCCAGGCGTTGGAAGGTGCATACGTGTTCATCTCTGCCGGCGGCGGCCCCCTTTATCCGCCGCCGGCCGATGGCTACTTCGACTCGTCGAAGTCCCGGCCTCGGTGGGTGCGCGCACTCTTCGGTCATCTCGATGTCCTGAGGCAGCACCTTCCGATCGTGCCCTCGTCTGTTCTTCTGTTTCTTTCTTTTTCCATTTTCTTTGCTGTGGGGTGCGGGATGGCAGGCGCTGGCCGAAGGATAGGCACCCTCTCTCTGCCGGGTTCTTTGTTATCCCTGTCGCGGTTCGCCGTAAGCGGCCACCGGCGACCAGCTGACCATTTTCTGTGTTGCAATTATATTTAGATTCGGACGTGTTGTTTAAACTTTTGTTGCATCGAGCTCCAGCTGAATAAATGTTTCTTTGTTTCTCGTCGAGAGCTTCGCTGGCGGGGCGCGTGCGCGCATCGGTGCGTCGGCATACGGAACGGGGCGAAGCAAGCTAGGGAGCCTACATGCAAGCGCTGTTTTCAGCGTTTGCATGTAGGCTCCTAGCAAGCGTGGATGCAGCACCCTGTATGCGTGGCGGCTCGGAGTGCTCGAACCCGCTTTGGTCGTCCGGCGCGCGCGATATCAGAGCATGCGCGCTGTGAGCGTAGCACAAGACCACAGCTTGCACCAAACAGTGGTTATTCTGTATAACGGTAACATTTCTGTAGTGACTTGGTTTCAATACTTGTACATCGGTTAGTTGCAAAAACCAATGTTTGCTTAACAGATGAAGCAGATACCGAAAGAAACAAGACAGCAAGGCATTGCATATTATCGAGACAAATAATTTCGAATAAAAGTAAACGCGCTCGTAGATACATAGTATACGTATAATGGCTGGAAATAGTTACTAAGAAGAGATCTATACTCCATCTCACCACTACCGCTCAGCACTACCAAAGCTACCGGGTGTAAGCAAGCTGCATGCTTTCGCAGAAAAACACAGTTGCATATGTAACGGTCTTGTTTTGGCAGGGTTCATACATCCGTGCTTTGTTGGAACGTGTCAGATCGCAACGATAATACGTTTATTCCACTTCGCATGTGCGTCGCATGCCTTTAATCGTTGTATCGGTAAATGGCAGCAAGTATGGTTACAAATCGACATGGCAGCACTCACGCAGAACGGACCGCCCACTTAGAGCGGAACTTGCGCTTGCTACTCGTGCAGTATGCCAACAGCAATAAATAAATGGTGCAATCAGCCATAGGTTGGTTTCATCTCTCACTGAGGACAACGCATCAGGTGCGTTCTGTCGCTATTTGCGAGATCAGGTATTTCTTTTGCCGCGCCTGCTAAGCCTAATGCGCCTAGAATTTGGTAATGGCTCTTGTAAATAGCGCAAGGTAGTTACGGAATCATTAGTGTAAAAGCATCAGGATGCAAATCTGAAGCAAAAACAAGCGTCACTTTGGAACTTACGGGCCCCACAGCGCATGGCGACGACTTCATAGATTCTTCGGGTAGTACCGCCATGTACTCGACTCCGGCGATGTCGTCTGCTCGAAGTTGCGCTCTTCGTTCGTAGTCATAATTAGTAACGGTAAAATTGCCACACTCCCTCGGATTCCCGACGTGGTTGCTTGTTTCATCGTTTTCTAGTATTTTTGAGCTTCATAAGCCAGCCACACTAACTGCAATGAGCGTGTATCGACAGCACGGCGAGCAGTTGCCGTGGAGACGCTGAGCGGACGACGCAGCGCGGAGGAATACATGTGCAGGGGCTAGTCACCCTTATTATTGGCTGAGGACCCGGTAGCCTCCACAGTGCTGAAGGGAACTTCTGAGATGGAGTATAGTTAACAAACCTAAGGTAACCCCCCACCCCTTCCCAGTGAGAGAATGTGCGTGCAGTCACAAGAGCCCTAATTTATTGCCGTGTCTTCTTTTTTGTAATTACAACAAAGTCGACAGTGTATTTGGAAGCAATCGAACACCTATTGCTTGAATGCTCAATTTATACCAATCTTTATGCGTTATATAAGGCTCCCGCTGTGTTGTCCGTGAACAATTCCAGTAATCTTGTTACTTTGTTGAAATATGGGACAGATTATGATTGATGTGTAGGCAAAAGTAATCGTGTTTGGTGAACTATGGCTTTTCCAATTATTTATATATTCAAGCGCTTAAGAGCATTTCGGTGTGTTTTAAGACTGGCCTAAAATTTAGCTAGTTGTGCTGGAGGAACTGCAACAGCCACCGAGACCGAATCCTGGCAAAATGGGGGATAACATGGCTGGTATGCCTTGAACGTTAAATACACGTGGGTGAAATACGGCTGCAACGTTAACCAACCCATATAAACCAAGACGCAAGAAACACATGTACGCCGGACCAGCGCTGGTCCTACGTGTATGTCCTTCTTGCGTCCTCATTTATTTGGGTTGGTTAAATTTGCAGTATTCGCACCAACTAGCCCAAACCAAAGTACACTGAAATACAACATTAGGAAAAAATTTTGTTATATAAATGCGCAACCATATTGTATTCGGCTATTGTTTTGAAGTGTGTGGTTTAAGTAGAGGCAACTGAAATTTTAACTGCAATCACTCGCAAGAAAACAGCCTCATTGGAAATTGGGCTGTTTTTCTGCAAGATCGCACACGTCTGCGGTATATGAGAATGCTAATTCAACTTTGCACGCTGATACCTCCATTCAGGTTCAGAATATTAACTGCTGAGAGCACTAGCTGCTAAAATGACTTCGCATATATTTTCCGCTACGTCGTTGTAGCTCTTGTCAACGAAAGACCATCGTTATCTCTGTAGGTGTTGTTTTGCATGATCAGGATATTTCGAAGAAACATTCCATGATTAGACATACTTGGACATATTTGGACGTTTTCATGCAAGTTTATCTACATTTAATTCTTATTTATTTGATGTATGCTTACTTGAACACTGGAATATTAAAAATGGCAGTAATAGAAATATTGTGGCAAAAATGCTTAATCATAATATTTTACAGAGCTACTAATTTTATGCAATGTTTATGTTTACGCAACACTAAGGTCACAACTAGAATCTGGTGCAATGTTTATATTTATACACCACGCCACTGGCAAGCTAGGCCGGATTGCAAACACCACGTCAGGAAGATACACGGGACGAAACAAAATGGGTACCCGGGCAAATTGGTTGGTTGTGGGTCCCTTTAAGATACTTAAACATTATTCTACTTCTCAGTGCACAAAGCTGCAGTTCACGTTCTTTGCTCTACGAGCATCATATATCCGCTTCGTCCTTAAGAAATCGCTCCGTGCACTTCTCAATTGAGAAGTGCACGGATAAATTCAATTAGTTCAGTATCGCCTCTGCGTTGCGCGGAGAGCCTGCCTGGTTCAGTATGCGTAGTTGGGAATGTTTTTCACTCACAAGACGTGGGGCGCCAACACCGTGTTTTTTTGCGACACGGGATCCTTAACATTAAAAGTGGGTTAAAAACACTCATCTGGCCGCCATGCAATGAGGGACTCAACGGCTCTGCCATGCCACTCGATGCTGCGGAGGCAGCGCCACTCGTTGTCATGAAGTCTTTTTTAGCTAGTAATAAACATAGAATGAGGTGTAAACGCCTAAGTAATACAAATACTGAGGTTTTAAACAATAAGTGTGGTGCACCTAATCACAGCCGGCTCGCGTTCAGTAATCTGATTGGATACATCTGAAGTACCAAGGTTTCGCGGCCAGTTCGCTCCACACGGCGTTCTTTTTTTCCAACATTCTGTGCCAATTTAAAATTTTATTTCCTACGTTATTACAGAACAAGCGTGATCGACCTTTTCACTGTATAATATGTTTTTGAAATTCCCACCAACATCTCACGACATCTTATGGGTGGTTTGTTGTGGGTGGTTGTAGGTCTCTTTGAACGATTCTGAAGCTCCTGTGTCACCGTGACATGGACTAATTCAGGAAGATCGGCAAAGAATGGGCACATTACCCATGACAAAATGAAAGAAAATTACGTCAATCAAAGAATGTGTTGAATATACTAACCCACGATGGACTGAAATCCAGACTCGTACCCAGGATCGTAACCATACGGATATGCAGGGTCGTATCCAGGCTGGTAACCAGGGTAGTTACCATCTGTAAAAAATCCGTCAAAGTGACGGGAAAATATTTGCAGCTCTATTTCCAAGCATTTGTCCGTCAATGTGACGGCAGGCCGTCATTTCTAGATAAGTGTTTTTAAATTATTTTGACGCCTCCCATGTCAACGCGAAACACAACCTAGCCATCAATTTGACAGTATTTTGCCGTCAATGTGACTACAAGTTTTCATGTTAAAATGACGGTGTTTTTTATCATTTTGACGTCTCGCGCATCAATGTGAAATACAACCTAGTGGTCATTACGAAAATTTCACCGTCAATGTGACTGCATGTTGTCATTCTGAAATGACGGTGCTCTCGATTATTTTGACGTCTTATGCGTCAGTATGAAATACAACCTGGTGTACATTCTGAAGCATGCCATCATTTTCAAATGACGGTGTTTTTAAATATTGTGATGCCTGGCTTGTTGATGTGAAATACGACAGTTGTCAATATGACAGAGTTAGGTCTTTCTGTTTAACGCTCTGCTGTAATCTAGACTTTTTATGTCAATTGCCAAAATGGTCATCGGTTGGATATGTACTGCGAAAAAGCGACTTGGGCCATACAGGCCCAAGTAATTTTTTTAGTACATATCCATCTGTGATGCCTCATTTACATGTCTGTGTCAGTATGCTCCACCAAAGTGCGTGACTCACTTGCAGTGGATCGTACATCTGTTAAAGGATCCCACAACGCGTGGCATATACAATTGCAGATTTATTTCTTAAAATGTTGACTCCCAGTTGCCTTTAAGGTTCAGCATGAAGAGCGCAGCATTATGGTAGCACTATGGCACCTGAAAAGCGGAATGTAATGTCATGATCAGTAAAATCAACAGTACATATTTAGTTGGCACAAAATTACACAATAAAACTATGTAGACATAAAAAATCGTGATTGACAACAAAACTACAAAGAAACAACGAAATTCATATTAGAGTAAGCTGGTGCAAAACTGCAATTCTCTGTCACCAATATCATGTGGACCATAGGCACCTCTAGACTCTAGGCTCAAAAAGAGAAGTCACCGGGTTTCTTAATGTGGGCTGCTTTTTCGTAATTTTTTTGTTAGCACTTCTCTTAGAAAGGCGCGTATTCTTATCTTTGGTGTGCACCCACATCAAGTTCCAGTGATCTGCCAGATGTCCGTCAGATTTATTATTTGTAAGTTCAAATTCAGGCAATGTTATATTTGTGCTTTAGGTCATGTTTGTGTGAACATAACCTGAAAGTTAGAAACGAATCTAGGGAAGACCTCACGTATCGCTGTAGCTGGGGTGGCAGCACATCATATTTGGTCTGAATATACAAAAATAAATTTTGTTTTATTTATTTATCATTACCCTCACAGCCAAGGGCAAAAATGAGGGGAGTGGCAAGGGTGACTGACCGGGCGTGTTCGTAAAGTTGCATCTTTGGTTAACAGCGCTACAATCTACATGATCTGCATGGCCTCGCTTCCATATAGATTGTCGCGCTGCTAACCAAAGAGGGGAATGGGTTACAGCAAATTAAAAGAAGAAATGTGACGGTAGTAAAACGGTAAATACAAAATGCAGTTAGGTTACAAACATATAGTAAAAATGCCTCGATTACAGAATGTTAGCTAAAGCTGCTCGAAATCTTTGGCCATCGTGAATGAATAAGACTTAAGCAGGAAGGTGGTTCCATTGCGTGGATAACCGAAGAAAAATTGACTGCAAAAAAGTTATAGTGTGACATGATTTGAGACCAACCTAATAAGGGTGGTTGATTCGAGGTGATACTTATTGTGGCCAAAAAATGATATCGTTGCGCAGTGCTGAATAATGGTATAGCTTGCGAAAAGGAACTAAACATGCGATTTTACGACGAGAAGAAAGTGGAGTAAGTGCAAGGTTGGTTTTCATGGCAGACACACTTGCAGTTCTATTATAATTACATAAGCCGAAACGAACTGTAATAATTTAAACGAGTTTGTATAAATTAATTATTTCGTCAATGACAGGATCCCAAACAGCGCATGCATACACTAGTTTTGGAGGTGTAAGGGTAGTATAAAAAGCTTTTTTAGGGATGAAGGGGCGGTTGAAAAGTTACGGCGTGGATAGCGAAGCATGCGGTTAGCATTGCTAATTACGTAGTCAGTATTGTCACGTGCCTTGTGAGAGAACTGGCGACGCGACGTTTACTGAGGGTAGCGGCTCCTGAAAAACACGGCGCTGGGGGCTGGCTATCGAGCGGGCGGAGAAGCACGCGCACTTCTTTCTTCTTGTCCGTGCCTGCCTCTTAGCACTGTACCCACTACTGCTGGTGGCATTTCCCCCCTTCCTCGGAAAGAGCATCGGCTCGATGCTCAAGAAGCGGTTTTAGAAAAGGAGGGGGGAAAAGCATGATCAAGGCAGGTGCTCGTGCAAAGGACACAATCACAGCTAGAGGAAAAACAAAAGCACAGCCTCAAGAAACAGAGAGGTTGCAAACAGTAGCGTAAGTAGAAAGATGAATAAAAAAATAATAATCACGAACGCGCAACATATGGCTTCTGCGCACAACGTGAAATACGTCAGGGCGAGGTTGTTGTCTACGCCGTGTTTGCGCCGCACTGTCTGGAACGACTTCGTAGTTCACGTCACTAATGCGGCACAGCACTTTGTATGGGCCAAAATACCGGCTAATCAACATTTCACAAAGGCCACGGCGGCGAACAGGGTTCCACACCCACACTTGGTCTCCGGGACTGTAGCGCACTTGCCGGTGACGGATGTTATAGCGCCGTGCATCTGCATGTTGCTTCTCACCGATGTGCAGCCGCGCGAGCTGGCGGGCTTCCTCAGCGCGCTCAGCAAATTCTTCGGCGTCAGTCGTTAGGTGCTTGGTGTCGTGACACGGAAGCATAGCGTCCAGCATCGTCTGTACTTCGCGGCCGTAAACGAGGCGAAATGGTTCGAACCGTGTCGTCTCTTGTACGGCGGTATTATACGCGAAGGTCACGTAAGGCAAGATGCGATCCCATGTTTTGTGCTGGACGTCGATGTACATAGAGATCATATCTGTGATGGTTTTGTTTAATCGCTCCGTAAGTCCATTGGACTGCGGATGGTAAGCAGTCGTCTTGCGATGCCTGGTGTTGCTCAATTGAAAAATTTCGTCCATGAGCTGCGCCGTGAATGCCGTTCCTCTGTCTGTGATTACAGTGGATGGGGCACCATGACGCAATACAATGTGGCACATGAAGAACTGTGCTACCTCAGAAGCCGTGGCTCGTGGGAGCGCCTCCGTCTCGGCATAGCGGGTTAAATAGTCAGTGGCGACGATCACCCACTTGTTGCCGTCGGTTGACAGGGGAAAAGGCCCAAGGATGTCCAAGCCGACTTGGTCGAATGGCATATGAGGTGGTTCGATGGGTTGCAATAACCCGGCGGGCTTCACGGGTGGTGACTTTCGTCGCTGACATTCACGGCAGCCTTTAACATAATGTTTTAAGCTTGCCGCAAGCCCGGGCCAGTAATACATCTCGCGCACTCTAGCAAGCGTTCGTGAGGAGCCGAGGTGGCCAGATGTAGGCTCGTCGTGGCAAGCGACAAGAATATCGTCCCGCAAGTCTTTGGGAACTACTAGAATGTAGGCTCGGTCATTCGGGCGGGAGTTCTTGTAGAGCAGATTGTCTCGTAGACAGAAGGACGTCAAGACGTGACGTAGATGGCATGGTATGGATGTGTGACGGCCCTCGAAGTGGTCGATGAGAGGTCGAATTTCAGCGTCGTCACGCTGCCATTTGACCAAGTCCGACGTAGTAAAGGGTGCCCAGGAAGCCGTCGTCGTCCTCTGGCTGTCGACTGACAGATTCGGCGGGAGCACGCGACAACGTGTCGGCGTTTTCGTGCTTGCGGCCAGACTTATAAACTACAGTGACGTCAAATTCCTGTAGCCGCAAGCTCCATCGTGCCAGTCGGCCTGAAGGGTCGCGTATGTTCGCCAACCAACATAGAGCATGGTGGTCTGTCACCACTTTAAAGGCACGGCCGTAGAGATAAGGGCGAAACTTCGTGATCGCCCAGACGACCGCGAGACGCTCTTTTTCTGTGGTAGAGTAGTTCGCCTCGGCACGGGACAGCGAGCGGCTAGCATAAGCTATTACTATTTCAAGGCCGTCTTGACGTTGGACGAGTACTGCGCCAAGGCCGATGTTACTGGCGTCAGTATGCACCTCGGTGTCAGCCTCTTCGCCAAAATGAGCCAGGACGGGTGCTGACTGCATGCGTTGTCGTAGTTCAGCGAAGGCCGCCTGTTGCTCATGCGTCCAGGCAAATGGCGTGTCATCCCTGGTAAGGCGAGTAAGGGGTTCCGCAATCTTCGAAAAGTTGTCGATGAAGCGGCGATAATACGCACACAAGCCCAGGAAGCGTCGGACGGCCTTCTTGTCGGCAGGAGGAGGAAAAGCTGCTACAGCGGCAAGTTTGTCGGGATCGGGTCGAACTCCTTTGGCGCTGACGACGTGTCCGAGAAACTTGAGCTCTTCATAACCGAAGTGACACTTTTCTTCTGGTTTAAGCGTGAGATTAGCCGATCGGAGCGCTTCTAGCACATGCCGCAGGCGATGAAGATGTTGCTCAAATGTTTCAGAAAAGACAACTACGTCGTCAAGATCCACACGGCAAGTCTGCCACTTCAATCCAGCGAGGACAGTATCCATCATTCGCTGGAAGGTTGCTGGGACAGAACACAAACTGAAAGGGAGCACTCGAAATTCGTAAAGGCCGTCGGGAGTCACAAAGGCAGTTTTCTCGCGGTCTCGTTCGTCGACCTCGATCTGCCAGTATCCACTTTTCAAATGAAGTGACGAAAAGTACTGGGCACGCCGCAGTCTATCTAACGAGTCGTCGATATGCGGCAGTGGGTACACGTCCTTTTTAGTTACGCTGTTGAGCTTCCGGTAGTCGACGCAAAAGCGTAGCGTTCCGTCTTTCTTTTTCACAAGAACGACCGGGGACGACCATGAGCTGTTAGAAGGTTCGATTACGCCATCTTCAAGCATCTCATGTACTTGCGTACGAATCGCTTCACGTTCCTTTGCCGACACGCGGTAGGGCTGCTGGCGTATCGGGCGTGCGTCGTCGCAGGTGATGATCCTGTGCCTTGTAACTGAAGTCTGGCGTATCTTAGACGAGCTTGCGAAGTATTCCCTGAATTCAAGCAAGAGCTCGTGCAGTACCGCCTGTTTGTCTGGAGATAACTCGGAATTAATGTCGACGTTGCCTAGTGACTTGTCAGCCATCCTCACTGGTTCAGGGGTAAAACATTCAGCAACGTGCTCTATTTCCTCGGCAAACGCTATCGAAGTACCGCGGAACAGGTGTCGATGCTCGTTACTGAAGTTGGTGACAAGCAACTGAGAACGGCCATCACTAAGCTGTAGCACACTTCTAGCAGCACAAACACCTTGCATCAGTAGATGCGATAAGTTACTTTCAGCGACCACTTCACCTTCGCGCATTCCACCGCACATCACTTCGACTAGGACACTGGTTCGCGGAGGAAGCGTAACACATTCGGTGGAGACACGAAGGGCGTCGTCTCGACGCTTGTGGTCGTACCCGTCGAGTGCTCGGTCTGCTGAGAAGGTGACTACACCTCCCCGTAGGTCAATAACAGCGCCGTATTCTTGGAGAAAATCAACCCCGAGAATGAAGTCACGGGAGCATACGCGTAGGACAGGGCAGATCGCCACGAATGTCGATCCTCGAATCGGAACTCTTGTCGTGCAGGTTCCCAGTGGAGTAACGACGTGACCGCCAGCCGTACGAATCTGCGAGCCATTCCAAGGGGTAATTACTTTCGTCAGCAACGTCGCCAGCTTCTCGCTTAAGATGGAATAGTCCGCACCGGTATCTACTAAAGCGCTAACCGCGTAACCGTCGATCACCACCGGTATGTCGAGCGAAAGCCGGTCATTCCGTTCATCTGCAGTTGACGTCGGATCGGTGTCCTCGCTCGTTCGCGTCGATCGGAGGTCTTCAGCGTGTCGACTGTCAGCGGCCTCGCCCCCAAAGGTCGCTGTGGTTAGTTTTCCCGGCGGGGACTTGGTGATCGTGTGCCGGAATATCGCTGGGGCGGTGGTGAAAATCGCCGTGGTGATGGCGAGCGGGACTGTCGCCCGGTAGACGGTGGCATGCGTTGTTGAGCAAGGTAATCTTCTATCTCCCGAGATCGTTGGCCAAGTCGGGGTGGCGGTGAGTAGGCGGAAAAGCCCCGCAACCCGAGACGTCGGTATGGGCACTGGCGGTACAAATGATCTGCCTCACCGCAGTGGAAGCACAGAGGCCGACGGTCCGGTGTGCGCCAAACATCCGACTTCCGAGGGGTCATGCGTCGATCGTCGGCGTAATATACCGGTTGCTCCTGCGGAACCACAGTGGGAGGAGCGGCGGAGGAAACGCTGAGGCGCGCG